>NC_056737.1:1472395827-1472568327 GCF_019279795.1 Protopterus annectens | reverse complement strand
AAGAACAGGCCAGATAAGGTAGTGTGGACCCCAGCATGTGAGCAGGGATTTTAGAAGCTTAAAGAAGCTTTGGGTGGACCCCCTGTGTTAGCCAGTCCAGATTACAGCAAAGAATTTGTTGTGCAAGAGGATGCTTCAAACCATGGGGTGGGGGCTATGCTTAGCCGGACTTCTTCAGAGGGGGAAGAGCACTCAGTGGTTTATCTCAGTTGTAGACTCCAACCAGGGAGGAATGCTATGCAGCTGTTAAAAGGAATGTCTAGCTATAGTGTGAGCACTGCAAAAACTTGAGCCTTATCTGTATGAAAGAAAGTTCACTGTTATGACAGAGCACAACCCTCTAACATGGTTAAACAGAGCAGTCAGAAAAATGCCAAGTTGCTAAGACGGAGCCTGAGGTTGCAAGAATATGACATGTCAGTGCAGCACCCCAGTGGGAATAGCAATGTCAATGCAGATGGGATCTCAAGGCAGGGAATGGGGTGGGGTACCCTCAGATAGACCAAACCGTCTCAAGTGGCATTTCTCAAGGGTTACTTGAAAAACTAGCTTGAGTTCTCCAGGTGGGGAGAGATGTGAAGATTGACGAAAGATGGGTGAAGGCTGCCAACCTAGTTAAATAGAATTTGATACATAATTCTATCATTTGTAAATATAATAGGTTCATAGGTTTGTACTAGGCTAACTGCCCTTGCAAGCCATTTTAAGCCTAGCCAATTATCCCTTGTGAGACTCAAACCCTGCACATTGGGTTTGTAAGTCAAACACCTTAACCATTAGGTCACCCTCCTAACCCCTCTTTGATGTTCTATGTTTTTGCCATTTACGTATCGACAATGTCAGATTCGACATTGTGAACGTTCGCGATTCTAATATAGACCCGATTATCACTTGTCCACATAAATGTCTTCATGTCACTTTTATTGAATTAACTGTAAAATCTTCATAAGAACGGATATATGCCTGCACAAGTAAAAGCTAATCATAAACACAAAAATATTAAAACTCAAAGTCTATCAGGGACTCACTAAAACATCAGTAAGACAAAATGAAAATACTAATGAATTATTAAAATATTTATCAAGCTATAGTGTCCAACATGATGGGCATTACAGTGAAACAGCGCATCATACAGCACCCATGGTGGAGGATATTATTTGCTCTTATGGTCTTCTTTAATGTTTTTTTTTATTTTTTAATTAGAAATATATGTATATTTTGTATAGTCTTATTTTAAAATAGTTGCTCTGCATAATGTGTCTAACTTGTTGTGCCAGTTATTAATATATAAAAAATAATACAGAAGCAGTGAAAAAGCCTCTCATACATACAGACCTCAGATGCACTCTCTCTTTCTCTTACAGACACACACACACACACACACACACACACACACACACACACACACACACACACACACACACACACACACACACGCACACACACACACACAAACACACACACACACACACACACACACACACACACACACACACACACACACACACACACACACACACACACACGCACACACGCACACACGCACACACACACAACCAGAAATGTACCGAGCAATTTTAGCCAAAGTCTTAGCTTAACACATTTCAAATGTCTCAGTGTGATCAAATGAATAAAAAAATCCTACAGTGCAAGCCATTGCACATCCCCCTTCCCCTTACCTTACAGCTGTCCCTGAGGGCATCCCTAATTTTTCCTTTTATTTTTCCCCTGCCCTATAAAAATGACTGATTTTCTTGTAAGTCAATAAAGCCAAACATTATAGTTTTCTAATTCATAATATTCAGAAAATACATGTTGATGGAAAACCTCTTGCTTTACTAACTTATTAAGTTAGTGTGGGTTACCTTTAAAAATTGTTTCTAATTTTAGACAACTGTCTCCCCTTGATTGTTACTTTTGCCGTGATGGTGCAGTGGTAGTGTTGTCACCTCACAGCAAGAGGTTCTCCCATTTGATTCTTGGCTGGAGCGCCTTCTGTGTGGAGTCTGAGTGTCCTCCCAATGGTCGTGTGGCATTTGAAAGACATGCATGAATGGGTGTGCCTTTGTTGAAAGTTGGGTGTCGGACTGGCACCTTGGCACTGTAAAAATCTATTGCCAGTCATTAGCGGACTGGAATTCTGCTGTGGTGACCCCTAACCGGGAAAAGAAGAAGAAGACTAAAAGAAAAAGCTGATAGGTATTCATTCTCTCTCAAATGATCTCTCTCTCTCTCTCTCTCTCTCTCTCTAAGTGCACACACACACACACACACACACACACACACACACACACACACACACACACACACACACACACACAGACACAAAATGTTGCCTTTTTTTTAATTTTTGCTGAGCTCAGTAAATGTGGCAGGATTATACAAACTTATTATTGAAAGTGTCTCATAAAAGCAACCATTCTAAGCAGCAAATATGAAGTAAAGATTCCACAATAACATAAACGAGCAATCAACCTTAATATTAAAAGTGTGTTAAAGTTCAAAATTCTTTGATGTCTTTTGTTGTTCTCATGGCACACAGTGCAGTTGGAGTATCACAATTATTTAAGTATTGCAAAGAACTTCTATGTGTTTTTATGAATATTTTTAAACAACAAATTAGTTTAGTAGTCTTTTTATGTGAATGAATAACATCACAGGAAGTGATTAAAATACTGATTGATTGGTTAATACACAGGTTAAGAGGGACATTTAAATGTGTTAGAATACTTTTAGTTTGATTATTTCTGAAGACGTTCCTTAGAGTGAAATAAAGTGGAACTATTTTTGTGGCTGTTGCATTGCTTTCATCTCTTCTTTGATTCTTAATGTTGCTGCCAGCAAGATGTTCGTTTGTGTTTTCGAGTTGTTCCTTGGTTCAGGTTAGTTTTAAATTCCGCAATAACAGTTTATTATTTATTTTATTCTCCAGCATAAAGGAACTGTAATATAATCCCCTAACCTTCTTGAACTGTATTATCTCAAACTGTGAATGAGATGCTCATTAGTGTAAAGGCATTGTTTTGTAAAATATGCATGATATTAGAACACAAGTGAGGTTTGGTAACACACCAAATTGTCCAGGGCTATCTTCAGAGTGGGCTTAGATGAATATATCATTAGGAGTTAAGGGTAGGAGGGAGGAAGGGGTTAAATGGAAAGGAGAGATGATTGGGAGGAAATGAGTAAAGGTAGGGAGGGGTACAAGGGGTTTTGGCAAGTGCAACTGGGTAAGGAATCATATTTTGGTGTGAACTTGCTATGTTGCAGGTTTGCATCCAAGACGAGCTGTGGGTCATTGGTGTTAGGTAGGCCTTGGTTGATGGTAATGGGCAGGTGGAAGTGAGTTCTGGTTGTCCCCCCCCATTACAAATGTTGACAATGTGTGACAGATACCTGATTTGCACATGTCTTGGGGTGATCGGTGGTACAGGTGCATTCCTTAGAAGATTAATGGCAGTTTGTAGAGCAATGCACGGATGGTGCTGGTACACGAGACTGATCAGGGAGGAGGAGAGACCAGGCATGTTCATCTCATGGTGTGAGTGGAGAGGAGTGAGGCTGGATGGCTTAGATCATGTGTGGGCTGAGGGCTGGAGTGTGCCTCCTGATTGTAGAGCTTTTCGCTAGATTTCTGATTGAGAGGTTGAGAAGCAGCTGATGAATGTGTCTGGCAGGTTGTAGGGCCAGAGTGCGGATCGGTGGTTTGAGGAGTGTGGGCCTATTGATGGAGTTTTTGTGTTTGCATGTTTCAGTTTTTGAGATTTATGTTAGTGCAGAATCCGCTGTTCTACCAGCTTACTAAGTTTGCATGGACTATACTTAGAATTCTTAGCTCGGGATGTTACCTCATATTTGTTGATGACTTTCATGGCATGATGGCCTCTTAGGATGGGAGTTGTTCCTCACTGTTCATGCTTATGTGGGCCATGTGGCAGGTGTTTCACATGCTGCTGCAGGGCATGGGGTACAGCAGAGTGTGGACTTTTGTCATGGTGTAGGTTGGGGGAGAAGAAAAAAAATGAGAAGAATGAAAAAGAGGTACTCGGTATTCATTATCAAGCCTGGATTTTGCTTTTGTTGCAGCACCTTTCTCACATCAGGACAGCTGCATTTGCACTGCTGCAATGGGGAGTTACAGAGCTGGTGAGAAGAGAAAAAATAAAAAGAAAAAAAAAGCACCAAGGCTATAGCTTCATTTCTTGTGGGGTTATATTATGGCTTCTGGTCAATTATTAGGTTGATGTTCATGGGAGATGGTTGTGTGTGAGAGACAGAGTAGGGTGGCATGTGTAAAGAGCCTGATTAACTTTCTGATGAGATGGAAGGTTTTCACACACAAAGGGGCTCTGCGAGCAGTGAACATTCACAAATGCGTGATGTGATATGGACAGCCATAAGAGGTAGGTGAGAATAGTTATATTTATCCATACATATTTTGCAGGATGACCTGCTTTCGTGTCCACTTTCATGATGTTGTGGTTTATGGCAGACTGTTGGCAGCTTGTGGTATGAGATAATGACAGACATTTGAGTTGCAGTATTCATGCCCTTAAGGAATTCATGTTAAAGCAACCAGTTAATTCCATAGTTGTATATTACTGCATGGAGTCGTTGTTCTGGAGCGGCAGAAGGGTCATGGCATACTGGTCAACTGTACGGATTTGCTAAATGCCCAGAGTGGTGTTTTGTTTTGTTTATATTGGAAACTCCGGGATTTATGTTGTGGAGAAATGTGATGAATTACACAATAAATAATGTCACTATTATAGTTATAGACTGTTTCTTCCAGAAACATGTATTAATCCACATTCTATTATTCTGTCAGTTAATACTAAGTGTCTGTGGATATTTCTGGATTTGTCTCTTGTTTTGTTGAGATTTGTCTCTGATTAATTGAGAGACTATCATATAGGTTCGACAGAGAATTACAAGAAAGGAAATATGTTTTCATTAAGTCGTCTACACTGTGGGCTTCATGTTAGGTAGTTTAACCCAGGCAGCGGTAAGGTGCTCTGAAAGTGTGTGTGGGTAAAGGGGAAGATACTGTGACCTTGACATTATGTTGTCTATTTGGCTGGGTCTGCATTTTCTGAGCTATGACTGATACTTACTCAGAAGTACATGGATGTTGCTGCTGCCCAGCCTATCCCTCGTCTGTCCAAATATGGCAGAATATCCAGATATTACCTTATATTGTGGTCTATTTGTAAATCACTGGCTGGAGCTGAGGACTGATGTCACTAAATTTTACATTTGATTTTCAGGTTGCAAATCTGTCAGAAAAGGTATATTAATACAAACCCTGTTCCCTTGCAGCATTCTAAGTTTATAAGAGCAATATTTAGATCTGTTCATATTTTCAGGCTAATGTTACCCCATTTTTGTTTATTAATTTTATTGACAGCACAGTGGTGAAGCAGTAGCTTTATTGCCTTACAGCAAGAAGTTCTCCAGTTCAATTCTCTGCTGGAGTGCCTTCTGTGTGGATTCTACATGTCCTCCCTGCATTCATGTAGGTTTCCCCTGGGTGCTTCGGTTTCCTCCCCTGTTATAAAGACATGTATATGGAGTGTTTCTCCATGGGCCTCCACTGAAAATTGGCTTTGTTCCAAGTTGGACTTTCCCACTAAATAAATATTAAATAAATACTTTATTCATTTAATCCCCCCCCCTTTCAGGCCTTGTCCAGAAGTCTTGTATTAAGACACGAGAGGTAGGCTGCCCAATTGTGGCAGTATGGATGGAATTATCTCATAATTTAGGAAGTTCTTTAAAGTGGTGAAGGTTCTCAAATTCTGAATGACCAGATATGACAGATAGCTTAATGTAGATGTTAAAGAGGAGGCTTGAGTGGGCCTAATGGGTTGGGGATGTGTGTGACAGTGAGTAGGCTGAGTGAGGTCGGAGGTGTTTCCTCTGCATGCATGCTTATCTTATGTATATCTGACGATTTACATGTCTTATTTCTTGCAGATGGTGGTACTACAGTGGGTGTTTCAGTTGCTAGAGTGCTACTCAGATGGGTCACAGATGGTGTCAACTCAGAGTTCGTATCAGCCAATGGGCTGAAGGAAGTGGTCTCATCAGGTGATGGATGTTGTGGCAAAGGGGGTTTTTGATTGCTGGAGAAGCATGGAGTGAAGTCACAGGTACTGTTGCAATTTTACCTACTCAGTTTGTAGTACTATGGGTACTAGTAAGGATGAGATACATAAAGTGTTTGGTGAAGCAGGTGTTAAGTGATGACTGATTGGTTAGGCTTGCCCCTAGGCCAGTGAGGGTGGTCCTTTGCTTTTACTGGAAGAGAGGCTTGGAATTGGGGAGTAAAGGGATATGTGAATTCATTGATGTGGATGGGGTTTGACTGATATGGGAAAGTGGGGTTTGGAATGAGGAACACCAGGATATGCAAATTGACAGGCGTGAATGGGGTTACTCTAATGGCATTATAAACTTTAAACAGCAAGCAAGGTTTAAGGCTTTAAGATTGGCATACTGCTTATATGTGAGGGGACGTCTAGATGTTACATTTTCTTAGGCAGTTTGGTTGCAGTAAGAGACAGCCTTGCCCATATCAGCATTGGGTAGGTTTCACACTGTTTTGAAATGTGGGGGTAGGTATTCAGCAGTGCAAGTGACAGATGGGGAAGACATGCTGGTTAATTTGAGTTTACAGCACCCTGAATTGTGTAGGTTAATTTGTTACATTGATAATATGAGGAGGTTTTCTTAAGGATTTTGCATTGAATCAAGGAGTGTGGGGATATTATGCAGGAGTATTTGTTTCTTGTAAAGGGAAGTGATGATTGGCACAACGATGGATTAGGAATGGGGAGGGGTTGGTTAATTACTTTGCTCATTATTCTTTTCTTTGGACTGATTGGAGGCTGTACGTTATATGTGTGACGATTAGAACAGGAGGGCTTGATGGATTGCAGGTATGTGAGTGTGAGGGATAGGTAGGCTGTACATGCTCCAGTGACTAGGCTGAAGTTAGGGGAATTAAATAGGGCATGGTTTTTGAACTTCTAGCATATGTTTAGGGTTTGTTTTGATATAGGGTGCAAATGTGATACACTGAAAGTAAAGCTTTAAGGGAACTCGAAGTGGGCAGTAGAATAAGAATGGTGTTGAGTTTTGGTAGCTGTATTGTATTGGTCAGGGGGATTTGCATTAGTTTGCAAATGTGGCAGGAGGATTGGGTTGGGACATACTTTTGGGGGAATTGTTTTGTAGCTTGTCTGTCAAAAGGGATAGGATGACTGGAGTTTGGATGTGGGACTTTGAAGTCGGTTTTAATTTAGTAGGCTTAGTATTAGCAGGGGAAGTTGGGGGAATAGGGTCCACTTTACCTGGTTGATATGACAGTTTGCTGATGCAGTCAGCTGAGGAATGTTAGGTTGCATTAGAAGGATTAGATGCTTATGGCAGGATTCTGGGGTAGCTTTTAGAAGTAAATCATATGGAAGGGTGTTGCTAGGTTGGTCATATTGTGTTGCAGCCACCATGGGTTAGGAGAATGGTGGGGTGGATTTTTGAGTTATTTGGTTTAGTCTTGTGAACAAGTTGGGACATTTCAGTTGGTCAAGGAGCCTTTAGCTGCAATTACTTCAGTTCTGTGGGTGACAGGATTAGGTTCATTTACTAAATTTTGGGTGGTGGTTCACGCTGGAAGGGTAGCTTTGATAGTGTGAAGTTCAGTGGACATTGTCTGTTGTCAAAGTAAGTTGGTTGCAAGGGTTGGCTTTGGTTTATGGAGGGTCATTAACCTACATTTTGTCTGCTTATTGTTCATGGATGTGCTGATGTCATTAACAGGGAGATTTTGGTTGCCAAATGCTTTTTTTGCTTTATAATAGTGGGTTTGATGGCAGGAGTATTAGGTGATTGAGTCAATAGAAATGAATTTTCATTCTGGTCATTAGTATATCCATTGGGAGGAGAAAGGGTTTACAATTAGACATATTTTGTTTCGGGTCTCATTGGGCTTCATAGAGTTTTGGTGGTACATTGCTCTGGTGTGGTTTCACATGGCATGAGTTTAGCATTTTGGTGGTGTATTCGGCAGTTAATGACCTGGCAAAAATATGAAGTTTCTATTGGTGGCTAGGTAAGTGAGTTTAGCCAATGTACTGAGGTTATTCTGGGTTGTCAGGTTACGGTTGGCCACTTTAGCATTGTAGAGGGATGGGTGTTTTAATTTTAGCCAGTTAGGCAGTTGGCTACTTTGACTATTTATGAGTTAGGACTTTGGGAAGTAGTGACACAGACCTAGTTTGGTTAGAAAGGATGTTGTAGAAAAAATGATGTTCTTAATGCCTTTTAATGAGCTGTTAGGTTGGAAGATGGTAGGAGACCAGGGGAACAGCCTGGTCAGGCTCTTGGGTGGAGAAGAGGGACAGGTGTGCCCTCTTCTGTTTCCCCCTCTGGTTTTGGATGTTCATTTCAATGAGTCGAGAAATGAAAGTGAGTATTTGGAGTTGGCTTGATAAATAAACAAGTGGGAGTAAGGATGCTGCTTATCTGGTTGGGTATTAATTCAGTAAGTGGTAAACGAAGTGCGTGATGGGACGCTGCTTCATAAGTAAATAAGTGAACAGAGGTAAGGTCGCTGCTTATTTGGTTGGATATGTAATTCAAAGAATGGTAAATGAATTGAGTGGTGGGATGCTGCTTCATAAGTAAGTGAGTGTGGTTATGGATGATGCTTACTGGGTCAGGATGAGGAAGGTCACACTGTCCTGATTAACAGCATTACAGGATGTTGATATGCAGTGTATGTATATATATATATATATATATATATATATATATATATATATATATATATATATATATATATATATATATATATATATATACATATATATATATACATATATATATATATATATATGTGTGTGTGTGTGTGTATATATATATATATATATATATATATATATATATATATATATATATATATATAAAATAGTACAGTTAGGTGATGTACCTAGAGTAGTAGCCTGCAATGTGTATATCTGCAGTCAGTATATGTAGTACTGAAATCTAGGTAAGTGATTTCCATCTGTATTTTTGTTTTAAAAGCACAAAGCACTGTGATCTTCCCCTATCTCACTATCATCAGTCCCAGTTGTAGTGAAACTAAACAATGGAAACACCATATAATTTCAGGATAGTCCTGATGTTATCAGCAGTACTTCAAGTCAGTCTGTCCATCTGTTACTCAGTCTCTATGATATGTGAACAGAAACTGTGGGAGTGTTTAGTACCTTGGCAATATGACTATTCTTTGGGAGCAAGGAACCATAGGATTGGGTAGAAAACACTTGTGTTTGCATAATGCTAGGAGCACAATTTGATTAATATGTATACCAAAACTTCTTCTGTAAAAGATGATATTCATAGACTAGTGATTGTCGGTAAAATTTCAATGTATGTATAAACTTGGAAGCTCTACTGGATTACGTATTGTAGGTAAGGATTTCCACAACTGCTGGTATTTAAAGTGCGTGTGAATTAACACTAAAAGATGCCAACTATTAAGACCACTAACAAACTGTCTTTTGGTGAACTACTATACAACTCGGCCTAGCAGTAGAGCTGTAAGCTAATAAATTACTGTAGTGTCTTCCTACGTCTTTTACCATTCAGTGGTACATGTTTATGTATCACATTCTTCCTCAATCTCTAAATCTTATTGATTTCTAAGTTTGTAAGAGCAATGTTTAAAATCTGTCCCTATTATTTGTTTACGTCCAGCATACCTCTCAACTGTGGAAATTTTCACAGAATGTCCAGAGTTTTGCCTCATATTTTTGGTTTGTTTCTCATAAAAATGTTGTTTTCTGGCAAATCACTGGCAGATCATTGAGGTTTGAAATCAGAAAATAATGACAGAGTTGATTTTCAGACTTCATACCCTTCAGAATATACATACTAATGCAAAACATGTATTTCTATATACTTTGTAAGTTTGTAAGAGCAATACTTAAAAGTGTCCATATTTTTAGGCCTTTGTCCCCCATTATTTTTGGTTTTGTCCAGATTTCTTGCTCTAAGAGGTTGAGAGGTATGTGTCCAGATTTATTGTATGAAAGGTTGAGTGGTATGGACGAGAGGCATGCAAACCTCATTGCTGCTGCTAGGCATCACTCTCACTCTTCACTGTCTCTCTCTGTCTCTTTCTATACTCTCTGTCTCACACTCTCACACACTCACACAAAACACACACACACACACACACACACACACACACACACACACACACACACACACACAACACACACACACGCACACACACATAATCTTCTGCTTTCATGCACTCTTTCACTCACTCAGACAGAACCACAAACACATATTACAGTCTCTTTTGCTTTCATGCACAAATTCTCTCACTCAAGATTGTTCTCACTTTCTCTTGATCTCTGTCACACCCAGTCTCTTTTGCTTTTCTGCACACATTCACTCACACATTTATTTATTTATTTAAATTTGTTGACTGGGAGTGTCCGACTGGATGTGGGTCCATTTTCAGCGGAGGCCCGGGGAGAAAAGCTCCACAGTAAAATAGACAGTAGTTACATTGGATTACATAGTGATTAACAATTTAACATAGAAATTACTTACAACATATTTACAGATGAAGAACATAGTACATCAGTAGACAACTAGAATCTTTATCTGTGAAGTACATAACAGGCATTAACAAATGTAACAATGAGAAGTTCCTGCTGTATAATAAGTACTAGGCTTATGAGCATCTGAGCTTGCTATCATCAAGGTAGTTAGTGGAGGTGAAAGAAAGGTAGTAGTTGGATGGGGTGGATGATATTAGAGTTGGAGTTGCAAGGGCATAGCCAGCATGTTTTTAGGTGCGCTTTTAATAAAGTTTTGAAGTTGGTGCATGATGGTACGGAGGTAATTGTGGGTGGGAGTGAGTTTCATAATTTGGCTATGGCGCAAGAGAATAGTGCTTCACCAGCAGAGTTATTGGCTTTAGTGATCTGCAAGTGATTTTTGTTGCTGGATCTTAGTGGTCTGGTGGTGCGATAGGGTTGGAGTAGATTCTGGAGGGATGGGACATTTAATGGATGGTTTACTAGTTTGTGGGTGAGTGAGAGTTGATACCACTGATGGAGGTGAGGGAGTTCAAGCCAGCCCAGTTCAGCAAGTGAGAGACAGTGGTGACTACGGTAGGATGCCCCTGTGGCGAATTTGGCGATTTTGTTGTAGCAGGTCTCTAGCTTGTTTAGATCACATTGCCTTAGGTTGGTATATACTGGAGAGGCATAAAGTAGGGTGAAGATAAGGTGGGAAATTGCTATTGAAATCTTTGCTGCTTTGGTGAGAAATTGTTTATTTCTGTATAATGCTCCTAGTTTTTTGTGTACTTTTTTTATGGTCATGGATATGTGAATGTCAAATTTTAGTTTATTGTCTATTTCCACTCCTAGCAATTTGGTGTGTTCAGTTGGGTATTTAGTGGTGTTGTCTTTTCCTGTGATGTTAAAGTGAGAGTTGTTTTGAGTATGTTTGGTGGGTTGGAAGATGAGTAGTTTAGTTTTGTTTGGGTTGAGTATTAATTGGGCATCGGATAACCATGTTTCAACAGAGGAAAAGGCTTCCTGTGTGACTTTTTGCAGTTTGGGTAGGGACTGGGCTGAGCAGATGATGGTTGAGTCATCTGCGTATTGGATGAGTGTGCCATGTTTGGTGGCAGAGGCTAGATTATTGGTGTAAACAGAGAAAAATAGGGGTCCAAGGATGGATTCTTAGGGAACCCCTATGGAGACAGGTAGTTGGGGAGATATGTCATTCTGCCATACAATGGATTGTTGGCGGTCAGACAGATAACTGTGAAACCAGTTGGTGACTGATTGTGAGAAGGATAGGTTATTGAGGACAGAGATAAGTTGTTTGTGTGGGACCATGTCAAATGCTTTAGATAGGTCTAGGAAAGTAGCAGAGGAGAGATAGCCATTGTTTTTATGCTGAAGGATAGTGTTAGTAAAGGACAGTAAGGCAGTGGTGGTGCTATGGTTTGGTCGGAAACCATGCTGAGTACTGGAAAGGAGGTTGTTAGTAAGGAGGCAGTGTGAGACCTGAGAGTGTATGCATCTCTCTAGTATTTTGGAGAGTGGAGAGAGAATAGCTATGGGGCGGTAATTGGTTAGTTCTGCAGTGGGTCCGCCTTTGTGGAGGGGAATTATATGTGAGACTTTCCACAATGTGGGAACGTAACTTTCTGACAGAGATCGGTTAATCAAGATGGATACTGGGTAGGCCAGAGCATCAGCTGCGATTTGTAGGTATTCACTTTGGAGGTTGTCTGCTGCTAATTTGGTGGGTTTAAGTTTAGTTAAGAGTTTTTTTATGTTGGAGGTAGGTACAGGAGAAAAAGAGAAGGCAGTGGGGAGATTACTAGTTGAAGGTGTGGGTTGGAGGGGAGGGGGTTGTGTTGTTTAGCTAGTGATAGTATGGATATATAGCATGCATACAGAAACATACACACACACACTCACACACACATGGACTCTTCTACTTTCATGCATGCATTCACTCACGCATGCAGACGACACATAAAGACACTCATACACATACATACACACATTAAACTTCTTTATTTCCCTCTGTGCATGGCAGCCCAGTACCAAATGATCCACGGCCTGTTATTGTTCTGTGGTCTGATGCTTGGGGACTGCTGTCATAGTAATCATTAATATGCTAATGTTACCAGTTAATTTTAAGGGTATAATTTCAACATGAAAGTTGCAATTGTATCTTGAAAGGTACATGTTAGTCAGGATTAAAGACTTCATCTTCTGAGTATATACCCAAGAAATATTCTAAAAAAGAACACCCCAAAATGCACCATCACTTATTCCTTCCTACTGGAGTTCCCTGTCTCCCAGTCCCACACAGTTACTTTGATTCTAATTGCTTCCCTTTCCCTAGCATAAGAATCTTTCTACAGTGCAAGTAGCAAGATTTTTATTTGCTTATAGGTTCATAGGTTCATAGGTAGGTAATAGGCTATCTGCCGGGGGGCATTTATAAGCCTAGCCAGAGTGTGCCAGCTTTCGCTGCCCCATTGATTAATTAACTGAGCCTCTGTCAAGGAGAGCCAATGAAGTGATCCCAGGGTGAATTTTCTGTTACCCATCCACTCGGCAAGGTTTCTCTTGAAGAGTGTTAGTGAGGGGCTCTGCCTAATGTAGTTAGGAATTTTGTTCAAAAGCATGTACATTCTCTGTGACAGGAATCTATCCCTCCAGCATGTTCTGTTTATTGTTGTGGCGAGGTTTAGCTCACTAGAGCGAGTGGCTCACAGTGACTTGAATTTCTTTAGCTGGAGCATGACCATCAATTCTGAGTTGGACATGGCTTTGTAAGTCAGGCAGAGATCACCTCTGAGTAAGCGATATCCGACTGAGTACAGCTGGAGTTTTTCCAGTCGGGCTGCATAGGACATATGTTTGAGGCTAGTAATCATCTTGGTCAGGTACTTTTGTGGTCTTTCCAGCTGTTGGAAGTGTCTTGTGAGATACATCCCAAATGGGGCATTACACTCTATGATGGGTCTGATGAGTGATGAGTAAAGGGGCACTATAACCTCTTTATTTCTAGATGCGAACCCTTTAGTAATTAGATGGGCTACATAGAAGGATTTCCTAACTACTTTGGCAATATGATTGTCAAAGGAAAGATTACTATCTACCTGGGTCCCCAGATCTCTTATTGCATCTTCTGTATTAAGGGGGCTGCCACCTATGTGGTAATTCATGTATTTATATATATATATATATATATATATGTATATATATTTATATATATTTATATATATATATATATATATATATATATATATATGTATATATATTTATATATATATATACACACACACACACACACACACACACACACACACACACACACATATACTCACACACACACACACACACACACACACACATATATATATATATATATATATATATATATATATATATATATATATATATTTTTTTTTTTTTAATCACTAAACTGTTATTATTCTTGGAAAACATTTCACTGCTGGGTCCTGCCCACCCCCTTGACCTCACTATGCTTGGATCGTATTTGGTCCCATACCCTAAACCCACTTTATAGCCAACCCCGCTCTATCTAAACTTACAAAAGTCAAGCTATCACTTCTTCTGCCTTACCAATAAAATACAGCCAGATAATAGTTCTCACCAAAACCCGCAATATAACCTACCCAGCCCACCTACTTATCTCTCACAAATCCACTTCCTTTCCAGGCTATCAAGTGAATTCTCCTCCCATCAAGCTTATTTTCCCCTCCGAAAACCTCATTTCTTTTCCAAACTCTATATATAACTTTTCTCCTATCTCTGTTCCATGTCCCATTTCTAAAACCCACTAACTACATTTCCTCTGCATTAATGTGGATATTTCACTAGGCAGTAACACTAAGCTCCTTCTTCTTCCCTACATAGGCTGATCCATGCAACAAGTTTTGCATGGCAAGTCCTAAAACAGTCTGATCCAATACCATGCAGTGATATTATGAATCTTCAACAGGAATAACACCAGCCAACCACTCCTTAGTTAACTAACATGCTTCAACAATATGGACCATGGACAAAAATAATAAACCAACCAATATAAACTAGCTTGTAAACAGGGAACAGAACTACACTATATATCCTTACCATTGATTAAATGTTAATATACTGTCTGAACATATAAGTGAACACATCCCTTTATTTTACTCTAGTTTTTATAGACACATACAGTGACACCTCTATTTACAATAGATATGTCAAGTTCTGAATCTAAACAATCAATTATGGACTCATCTGTGTGCATTAGACTGCAGTCCTCTGTAAAATCAAATTGGCCCAAAGAAGAAAAGAAAAGAAATATGTTTAAAAGAACAACGTAAAAAGCTACCTAAAAGAAAGAACATTTCAAGTTTTCTGCAATTAATATACTTTCATACACTGGTACACCTAACAATGGAGTTCCCAGGGTTCTGTACTAGAGCTTCTACTCTTCTATACCTTTATTAGTGACATCCCCATAAAACTCCAAAACCTTAATCTGGCCATGTATGTAGATGACATTTTAATGATAGAATCAAGCTCAACAGTTCGGGTCCCTGAAAACAAACTGTAGACAAATTTCTCAAAGAATCTCCAGCCTGTTTAATAAGACTCTCTTGCTGAATGTTTCAAAAACTAATGTGATGTTTTCCCCCACAGCTAAGAAACAAGCTTCCTGCCCACATATTCTTCTGAAAGATAATCAAGGAAATGTTGTACCAAATTCTACTCTAAAAGATACATTGGCTTAACGCTAAACCCCATTCTTGGTTTCACACTCCTTACAGACAGAAAGTGTCACAACTAAGGTTCTAACACAAATTGAAACTTTCCTGCTGTATTTTAAATCTGCTGTCTGCAACAGACAAACTAGTCATAGATATCAATATAGATAGATACAGATATAAAGAGAGACATGGAGAAAGGTAGAGGAAAAGTCAAATAGTTTTGCAAATTAAATGATATTTTGAGGTGTTAGTGCAATTTGTTCACCATTTTATAATATTAGTAATGGCAGTTAATAGACAGCTTTCGTAAAGCCTGTTTTAAATTCAGTCTGTTTTGAAATTAAAATAATTGTAAATGTGGATGTAAAGAATATTTCTACTATCACTGGCTGCTATCAATGTTTTGTAAGAGGATTTTTTTTTCTGGGAATGAGAACCTTTTAATTTCTGTATTAATTAACCAAAACTATATCTCATGAAGCATTGTTGGGAATAAGTAACTATGACAATTATAGATGAAGAGAATACCTAATTATGTATCAAAACATTATTACATTAAATGATCTGCTAGAACATCTTTATTTTCTATGCTTTCAGGTGATCAGAAGTCAAACTTCAAGTGTCCAGTGAATCATATTGTCTGTTCTGCAACAGACACATGTATTCATTTTTCAAAACTTTGTGACGGAACGAGTGATTGTGTGGATGGATCTGATGAAGGACTGCACTGTCAGGGTGAGTAACATACACTGTACAGCTCACTGAACTAAAGTCATCTTAATGTTACATAGAAAAGAATGAAACTCAATCTTCTAAATATTGTTATTCTAAGAGAGTGGTGTATATATTTTTTTATCATCAGATCATGATTTACAGGACAGATTGTCATTGTATGTCTCTCTCTCTCTTTCCCTCTCTCTCTCTCTCTTGCTCTCTCACACACACACACACACACACACACACACACACACACACACACACACACACACACACACACACACACACACACACACACACACAAGAGATGTCAACAACTGGTTCTTTATGTTCTCAGAAATTCACACCAGCTACTTCAGTAGCATTTTCTACACATGTTTTCATTGGTGGATCTGTCACGTTCTTCAGTTTTAGTTTTTGATCTTTCCCACAAGCACATGCATACACAGACACAAAAAACACGAGTTATGGTACGTTATATTCTATTTCAGGAGAAACAAAACAAAATAAATTCTTATATTGTAGATGCATTCTGTACAGCAAGTAAACAAAGGTTGAATTGTGATTTTTTTTAACATCAGATTCACATACTTTTTTAACATGATGCATTTAATAATGTTAGACATACTGACTCCCTTGTGTTTGATCTGTATCCTCATACAGAATGTTCAGATGTTATTTGCTGTCCTAAGGATGCTGATCTCACTCAGGACTTTCAGTTCAGTAAATTAAATTTCTGCTTGTAAGGATATTACTCAGTCATTATTGTCCCGCATTACTGTGTGTATTTGCTTTAATTAACTTGGTGTTATCAGCTTTACCTTAAGCCCAGGTAAACTATTATCCATACTATCTCAAGAGATTTTATTTTAATAGCTCCATAAATTCAGAGCTGTATGCAAAGGTGACAATAAAGGTCTTGCATACACCATCCATGAATGCAAACTCAAGTACTGATCTTTTGTTCACATACACTCCAGATGGAGTGAATCGACATTTATGCAAACACTATTGCATTTTCAAATGTGGGTTAAGATTTAATCTTTATTTAACTCCTTACATCTGTTCTATTTTGTGCTGATATTCTTATTAACTGTGCATTTTCATGGATGGATAACATTATATTGCTATAACTCTCCTCAACCATTATTATAAGGAAAAAAAACAATGTCATATAGGAAACATGAAACATTTATTCAATTACCTTGCCATTGCTGGGTTTAAAGTTATGCTATGACATTCCAATTATTTCCATCAGTGAATTACATCAGTCATATTTGGCAGCAGATATCCTGATGTGTCTGAATGCATGATACTGGAGGCATTATGGAACTTTCTGTGGCTACCTGTTTTATTTCACCTGATGATGCAGTTGTCAAGTACTTTTACAGGTGTCCTTTCACTTAGAAGGATAATTGCATATGCTTTGCTGTCCTGATACTGGACCAAACTTAAAATTATGATGCATTCTGTGCATGTATTAATGTTTATATATAGTATACATTAATTTCATTAGTGGAACACTGTGTCTTGTAGACAGAAACTGTGAATGCAAATGGTTGCACTGATCTTTTGTTTGCATACATTAAAGACAGAATGAACAGATGTGTATTATAATTTATCTTTATTAATAGAGTTATTCCCCTTTATCTGGTTGAAAGTTCAATGGATCAGAGCTTTGTTCCAAAACATTTCTTTCTTTCTTTCTTTGCACAAGATAAATGAATTGTATCATTCTCTATAAGTTCATTTAAGAAAGACACTGTTAATAGTAATAAAAAATGACTGCAGAATACATTATGCAAGCTGCAAGATTTAATGTTTCAACACAGTGATGCATAGCATAGGACAGTAAGACAGGTACATATGCAAACATATGCACCATGATGTGCATGGCGTAGAACTCGGTACTGAGTTGTTTATCTACTATACTTTACTCACACTTATCTATTTATTATGTAGAAAGATAGATATGAGTTTATATCACAAAACAGATTCTTCACTAAGTCAGATTTCACATAGCAACTCCAAGACTGCACTTCAGAGGGGGGAAGGTTAAATTCCCTGATACCCACTGTACTGTGATCTCCATACAAATGCTTTGACTTTTCAGAAAGTTGAAAATGTGGTCTCGACCATATAATGTTCGACTTTCCAAAGGGTCAGTCTTTGGGAGGGGGCCCATACATACATATATATATATATATATATATATATATATATATATAGATAGATAGATATAAAATATACATATATATATATATATATATATATATATAGAGAGAGAGAGAGAGATAGAGAGATACATATGTATCTGTATATGTGTCCTCTTAGACAGATACATGCAAGCATAAACATTTATGATAATCCACTTATGCTGTACTGATGAGGGAAAATAGACCGAAACATGCATATCTCCAGCCATTTGTTTTGGCATTGATAGATATAGATATATACATACACAAATGGAATCATGTTTTCATTGATAAGCACAGCTTATGATTTTATAACACATAATATATTATATATCATTGAGCCATATATAAAACACACTGCTTTTGAAAGTTATAAAGTTTTATCTTTTAACCATTGCTTGAAGATCATAAGCCTTAATTGACAGAATGCTGTCAAAGACTATATAAGTATATGTGAGGAACAAATTGCTTCTGATGTCTAACTCCATAAATCACTGTAATTATCTACATCATGTCCAACTTTTTCCAAGCATGGCCTGTTTTTCAGTTGTTTCATACAATACCTGTACAACACTATGAAAAGGCTGCATTGTGTGTTGTGTTATCCCCATCATTAGTTTGGACACAAGGCAAAACAATTTGCTCAAGGTTAAGAGTGACTATGATATGTAGGTCTGAGCTAATGAAGTAGGTACCTGTGTTTTGTGTGTGTGTGTGTGTGTGTGTGTGTGTGTGTGTGTGTGTGTGTGTGTGTGTGTGTGTGTGTGTGTGTGAGTGTGAGTGAGGGTGTGCGTGTGGGTGTGCTTGTGGGTGTTGGTGTTTATGTATATATGCAAGCAAAGATATATATGACTTTGCATGCATGTGTGTCATATAAGTGTGTGCATGTGTGTATGTGTGTGTGTGTGTGTGTGTGTGTGTGTGTGTGAGAGAGAGAGAGAGAGAGAGAGATCTCATGTCTGCTGTGTCTGTGCATGTGCAATGTGTGTGCATGTGTACATGTGTGTCTATACATGTATGTGCTTTTGTGTTTCTGCATCTCTGTGCATGTTGTTATGTCAAGTTTGCATTTGTATCACCAGAGGAAACTTGTGTTAGATTGCTAGTTCTTCAGCACCAGTAAGACAGACAAGATGCTGTTGATCATGTAATGTTGAAAAACTGTTTAAGTGAAGATTTTAGTGTTTTAAGACTTTCTAATTCAAACATGTAAAGAAATTCTACAGTTCTTGACATAAGCAGTTCCCCTTCCTTTCTGTATGTTTAAATTATAAACCCAAGTTTCCATAACAGGAGGGGATACTGAGAATTTCATCATCTGAAATGCAGGACTGCCATAAATCAGTATATGAAGTGAAGAATACTACCGATTTTCTGTGAACCTCATTTTGCTGGGAAATAATGTTACTACTAAGATGGATAATTTTTTATTTAAACAGATTGTAACTTATTGCATATATCATAGTTATTTGAAATGCAAGATACAAGTGCATCTACACACACATCAAGCAAAATAATAACAAAGCACCTTTTTGTAGATACTCCAGGAACCTAAGTATCACAGACTATATAAAGATGACTACAGTAAAGGTTTTAGAATTGTGCTAAAATTAGATGTTTTGAAGTATATGCAGTGTATGTTAGTAGACATAGGTTCATAGGTTCATAGGTAGGTACTAGGCTGTTGGCCCAAGGGCCTACGTAAGCCTAGCAAACAAGGTTCCCTGGTTCACACCACCCAAGAAAGTTATTTTCTTGTGCCACTGTCAAGCAGAGGCACAGAAGTGATCCCCAGGGTGTATTTCCTATTTCCCATCCACTCATCAAGATTTTTCTTGAAGAGTGCTAATGAAGAACTTTGCTTGACATAAATGGGTAGCCTGTTTCAAAGTATAGGATGTCTCTGGGACAGGAATCTATCCCTCCAACATGTCCGTTTTATTGTGGTGACAAGGTTTAAGTCCCTAGACCATGTAGCTCGGAGGGATTAAAATTTCTTTAGGTCTAGCATGTCCAACAGCTCTGGGTTTGACATAGCTTTATATGTTAGGCAGAGATCACCTCAGAGTAGGCGATATGCTACGGAGTAAAGCTGAAGTTTTTTGAGGCGGTCAATGTAGGGCATCTGTTTGAGGCCAGTAATCCTCTTTGTGAGGTACTTCTGTGGCCTTTCCAGCTGCTGCAAATGTCTTGTGAGGTACATTCCAAAAGGGGTGTTGTACTCTATAATGGATCTAATGAGTGTTGAGTAGAGGGAAACAATGACCTCTTTTTTCCTGGATGAGAATCCTTTTATGATGACGTGTGCCATGTAGAAGAACTTCCTGACTACTGTGGTGATGTGACTATCAAAAGACAGACTACTGTCCACCTGGGTCCCAAGGTCTCATCACACATTCACTGTTAAGTAGACTGCTGTCTATGTAGTAGTTCATGGGTACAGAGTTTTTACCAAAGGGGATGACAATGCACTTTTTTGGCATTGAGCTTGAGGCCATTGCTCTGACACCAGGCATCTGTCTCAGTGAGGCCCTTCTGTAGGTTTTCCACATCATTTGGGGACTCGACTATGGTTCCTAGTTTGCAGTCATCTGCGAACTTCATTAGCCAGAGGCCTTCTCTGTTAGCCTATACTTCAGAGAAGTAGATACCAAACAGGAGAGGTCACAAGACTGAACCCTGTGGTACTCCACTTGTCACTGGTTTTAGGTCAGATTTGGAGTGTGCAACTTTTACAGTGTGGGTTATTTCAGTGAGCCAGTTGGCAACCAATCTTGTAACATAAGGATTTATACATAGTTTAGTGAGTTTAGCTATAGTTCCAGAACATACATTATTCAGATAATATATCATCCTAATAGTAAAAAACGAGGAGCAATGGAAAAATGCACACTACTTGTCATGGGAAAAATAGTTGTTTTATAATTTGCATGTGTTGTTGGGAATCCAGAACCTGTTTCCAAAGCAGTATTATGTGATATGCATTGTACAGAAAATCTGAACTGTAGTATCTGCTAACATTTCTGTGACAGAACTGTGATGCAGTGTGTTTTATTTATTATAAACTTTGCATACAATGGCATAGTCAGTCACTTTACTAAACCCATTAACCTTGTAAATGCAAAGGTGAATATATACAGCATTTATTTCTGAGTACTTATAAAAGAATCTACCACTTTTACATTTTAAGATAAGATGAATGAATGATATATGTAAAATAAGCGTGGCATTATTTATTATGAAACTTTTGTTACTAATCTTTGAAAGGGCAGTAGTTAGGTAATTAGTATTGCAGTTATTGTCTTTTTAGCCACCGTTCTCAATATTTCACACTATTTGAAGTGCTGAATTATCTAGGTGGTTAGACCATTTTTGTTATTTAAATGATGCCATTCAAACCGAGTATTATTAACTTCCATCATCTAATTCTTTATTTTTATTCCTGGAAATAAGACATATATATATATATATATATATATACATATATATATATATATATATATATATATATATATATATATATATATATATATATATATCTACAAATGCATATATGTATATAGTTCAAGTGTGTATGATCAAATTATTTTAATATGGAATTAAAAACACTGACAAAAAAACTTTGAACATACACAATACCAAAAACAAAACATATCAAATGAAATAATATTGTGAAAGGAAAACTATTTCCTCTCCTGCAATTGACACAAAAACTTAATTAACTCTAGTCTATGTCAGTTGATCAAGTTTTCAGAAACTGGAAGTTCATATCAGTGAGATGATATGACTGAATTTTTGAAAACTCGAACATTAAAAAAAAGAAATAACATAAAAATCGATCATTTTTATGGTTTTTCAAGTAAGCAAGGCCTACTGCACCCAACAAACCCCCCTGCTAATTATATATACTAACTGTGAGGTTGTGTTACATTGACAAAAACAGTAAATTTCCCAGCCCTCACTGTACCCGTAATCTCCATTCAAAAGTTTAGGGTTTTCAGATATTCGATCATATCATCTTGCAGATATGAAATTCTAGTTTCTAAAAACTATATATATATATATATATATATATATATATATATATATATATATATATATATATATATATATATATATATATATATATATATATATATATAGAGTTTTAGTATTAAAACACCGAACATCAGAACATAAACCTATGAAAAATGCAGTTTACATGTTCGATGTTTAGAATGCAAAGTAACTTGAAATATTGGACATTAATGCAGGCAATGTCAAATTCGACTTCTGCACTATGGTGTCCTCTTTGCAGCAGTATATATGGACCAGATCCATACTACAATGCACTGACAGTCTTGTTTTTGTAGGGGGGCAAGCCCCCATGCACCCCTCTTCCCCATGTGGGGCTCCACACCCCACACCCCTGCCACTTATAAATTCCAACTCCGAGATCGCCCTACAGTGTGGAAAAGGGTAAATCTCCCAATCCCTACTGTCTCTGTCTTGGGTCTTCCAGAGTCGACATTGCAATCATCTACAAAAGGGTTTTCTGCATTCCAGCTACTGCACGTATTAACTGCACACAAGGCATATTCAACATATACTGATTGTAAGTATATATATATATATATATATATATATATATATATATATATATATATATATATATATATATATATACATATATGCATATACACACACACACACACACACACACACACACACACACACACACACACACACACACACACACACACACACACTCACACATATTGCATATTGCTGTATGTATTTACTAAAACAGATTTGTGTTGGACATTTGAAAAGTATCATCGTATGTTTTATTTATGAATATGTTCATCTCCCATAAAGAGTGCCATTTTGATATCACTGGCAATGAACATTGACTTAGATAAGTTCTTTGATAATATATTCTACTTAGAAAGTTACAGATCAGTTACTCTGGTAAATAAATGCAATGGCATATCTTCATTCATCCATTTCCAGCTGCTTAGCCTTTTGACTTTTCATCCCTCTTTGCAGTGAACACTGCTGCTACCATGTTGTGGAGGACCGATTTAAAGTCATGTTTTCAGAATAAAAGCACATCTGTGAGTGTGGTCAGTATCATGCAGAGTAGATACATGCATCAGTAACAATGGAGTATATTAAGAGGCAGACAATAAAACATTAATTCAGAAAGTAAAACTTGGTTGTTAATCAAGAGGATTTGAAGTCCCTGTCATTCCTGAACTTGCATATCCATTTTTCTGCTGTATTAGTTTGGTAGATATACTGTGGAGCTTCTGCACCCACACTGCAATCTGATTAGGTAATACTACAATTGTCACGTTTCACTTTAATAAAACCACTCAAACACTAAAGACCTTTGATGATATTTATTGCTTAACATAATAAAAATAAACGCAAGAAAACCTTAATAAGCATAAACATTATTTCAATTCTTTGGAGAAGAATGCATACACTGATTCACACTTGGAATAAGCAGTGTCCCCCATTTTCTCGCTTATCCTCACACTTGCAAGGTATCATTCCACTGCTCACCTTCAACACCTCCTTTCCAAACTAAACCACCAAGTCCAGACAACCTCCACCAACAATCTTTTACCACTTCAAACTCCTTCCACCAGCTATCTGCCAGATGTGGAAGAGAAGAGGGGCAAGCCTATCCCTCGTCTTCGCCTGTCCCCAAATCAAAACACCCCCCAAACACCAACATGCACCACCTAAACAGGATGGAATGGGAGAGGAATAACATCACACCAGATGTGACTGCTACTATCCACATCCCACCTCAGAAGCCTTCAAGACCCTCCCCTCACCTTACCTCACTTCCTACCTTAGTCTCCAACCTGCTTAACCCTTTCATGCCCACTCCCTCCCAAACCCTATTAACAACCCACACTACTTATTTTCTACACTTAATCTCCATGCTTCCACCTCCCCTCCCCATTAAAGATGTCCTGTAGCAACTTTGTCTGTTCTCCGTTCCAGTTTAATAAACCACTCAAACACCAAAGACCTATGACGACCTTTATTGGTTAACATAATAACAATAAATAAAAGAAAACTTTAATAAGCATAAACATTATTTCAGTTCCTTGGAGAAGAAAGCATACATTGACTATCCATAAGGGCAGCATAACCAATGTCCCTTGAATAAGCAGCGTCCCCCATTTGCTCACTTATCCTCACACTTACAAGGCAGCATTCCACCACTTACCTTCAGCACCTCCATTCCAAACCGAACCACCAAGTCCAAACATCATCCAAACCAAACCACCAAGTCCAAACATCATCCAAACCAAACCACCAAGTCCAAACATCCTCACTGACAATCTTTCACCACTTCAAATTCCTCCACCAGCTATCTGCCAGAGGGGGAACAGAAGAGAGGCAAGCTTGCCCCCCTTCTCTGCCCGCCAGCCCCCACTGTCTCTTCCCCCTTACACCCTACCCTCACTAAACAATCTCTCCAAAAACAACCCCAGATTCAAATTAAATGAGTCTAGCCCAAAATCCCTAAGGTAAACCCCATCTGCTCTACACCACATAGGATCCCTATCATCAAACTCACACTGCCGAATAGTATGCACACCCATCCCCTTCAACTGTTTTTCTAACGTAAAATTCACAAACCTACAAGCCCTGTTAATTGCAGAAAACTTCTTTATATCCCTCCAAAATAACTGAGGAATAACCTGCGACCAAACCAGACACACTGATGGATAAATCTTCCTTAAAGCTAAGAAGTCATCACAAAAATGATAAACTAGCTGCCTCTTTGGTATCCCACCCAAATTGTTACCTGCTAGATGAATCAACAGAATTTGAGGAAACCCCCACTGGCTCTGTAACATCATAAGTACCTGAAGTAACCAGTTCCGCTTCAACCCTCTAATGCCATGTCAGGTAACCTTCCTTCCAATATGTTGCAAGCTCAAGTCAGTGCCATTGCTCCTAACCGCAGCCTGCCTAGCTGCCAAATACATGAAACAGTGACCTAAAATGATAATCCTGTTCCCTAAAAAAAAGACAAACAAAAAAAAAAATTAAGAATAAAGTAAGAAATACCAACCCTTATTTAACATAAGTCAAAAATGCCTTAGAAGACAACCTCCCCACCCTTTTAATAACTTCAGTCCAACTGCCTCCTTTCGCTAGGTCAGATGCCCTACTCATCTGAAAAGAATAAGTTGAAAATTTGTCCCCCTCAAGGCCCATACTGTAAAAGGCCCTTCTCATAACTAAATTCAACTGCCCCCCATTAAAGCCCTACCACCTACGGATGTAAAATCTAAGTCATGTGCTCCACCCTCTCTAGCCACATGCAGTCTCCTTCCCCATGCTACAGGACACATCTATTCTGGCCTAGCTTCTCCCAAAACTATAGATGTTCCTTTCCCTTCCTGATCCATTTTTGATGACCTCAACCTAATGTACACTGACCTCGGCATCAACAGAACATCGTGCCATACCAGCAACCCCAGCAATTCTGACACCAGAAGGGCTCCACAGTACATCTATACACTCAATGTGCCCTACATCACATATTCCTCTGAGTTTCCACATACTATGCCTAAAGCCTATAACAGCATTTTTAAAATTCCTGTAGTCAGCGGCCATCTTTTTTCCCTAGTGGGCCTTCCCCCCCTACTCCATCCTTTCAACACTCACCCAACTGCCCAGGACTTAGTCCAATCCTCCAATCTGGAAATACTTTTGAAAAACTACTGAAAATAACAATAAGACAGCAAAGGAGTACTAAAAAATCCCAGTTGCTTATTGTAAGCACTTTCGTTCATCCACACTATACAAAGAACTTCTTCAGATAACAAATACCCAGCATTCCATGACTTATATATGACAATTAATTAATCTATTCATTAACAAGACCATTTTAAACTAATCTATCTCTTATATAGTATAAATATGCTGCAAAATTACAAAGATGAAATTAAAATATGCTAATAAGCACATAAGATAACAAGAGAGTATGTGGCATTATCAGAAGGTTTTGTCCCATACTCACTGCTGATGAAAAACTTAAAGGTAGTGTTGGTGAGTCACCTCGATTCACTTTCAAGAATAAAAATAATCTAAAAAGACTACTTTGTAACAAAGATGGCACTGCTGAACAACAAAAGTCAAATAGAAAGAATACTTATAGATGCAACAGATGTAAAGCATGTAATCACTTGGATAGTGACAATACATTTTAACATCCTGGCATGAACCGTATCTACAGTTTCAATACATATGCAAGCTGCAATACACAACATCTTGCTTGCTGTACACATTGTACTGCTTTTTACATAGGCAAAACAGATCAGCTTTTTAAAAATCGGATCCTGCGTCATCTTAGAGATATTAAGAAATTGGATCTCACAAATGCTCTTGCAGCACATGTTGCGGGCAATCCCACGCCCCGCTTTAAATTCAGAGCGGTGGAAGTAATTCCCATGAGTTTACGAGAAGGGGATTTTAAAAACAGAACTGAACTACATGAATCTAGCTGGATAACCAACTTGAAAGCCAACCGTCCACCAGGTCTCAATAGTGTTGCCCCATTGAAACCTATGCTGAAGGTAAGAAAAATTAGTGTAGCTTCTAGAAAGGAAGATTAATGGATACATGGATAATTTAATTATTCAAGGCAGAGACTGATAAAAACAAGGAATGCTGTAGCAGTGAAAACACTCCTTGTGGCGCATTATTTTATGCTGAATCTGTGACCAGGCAGTATTTTCTATAGAACAAGGAGCAAATGGCTAAGAATACTTCAGGAGGCATAGAGTATGTTACTCTGAAAACCACATGGATATATGTATTAATTCGCTATACTATGTAATATGCACATAATAGGAATTTATATGCAAGAGCACCAGTGCTATTGCACTTATAAAACTGTATCATATGTGCTACTTGCTTCTGTGAAGTACTGCATATTGTCGAATAAACTGAATAACAATATGTTCTGGCAACCTAAGAAATTCAGTCCCTTCGATGCTATTGGATAGCTACAGGACAAGAAAATTGTAGATTGGATATTTGAAGGTATAAATGTGATCGACTATAAATAAAATGCAGGATTTATGCTGTATGCAAATCATTAACTTTGTTGCTATTGGATAGTTCTGCCACTAGGATACCAGACATTTGATACCTTGAGATACAATAATGATTGGCTCACAGCAAGACACGGGAAATATGCTGTATGCAAACTAATGAGTTTTCTCCGGTTATGACTATGTGTCTGGAACATTGATTGGTTTATTCTGTTGGTTTATTCTGTCTTTAAATTCAGGGTGAGCACAGTTAAGACATATGATCTGATGAAGGCTAGTAAACCAAAAGTGCTTATCAGGGAATTTTACTGTGCTCCTGTTTTTGTTATTTTTCCTGAAGATTAAAGTTTGTTTTTAACATTTTTACAGCTGTGGTGGAACCGATGATTTTTTCCTACTACATTTCGACATTTATGCTCAGAGCCTTCAGCAATACAGCTACATTTTCTTCATCATAATGTATGTATTAGGTTGCTATGTATACATAAAAACAGCTTCTTCTTCCTATTAAAGTGATAGGCTAAACAGCTAAACCATTTTGCTTTTTTGAATATATGTATGTATAAGAAACAATACAGCTTAAACCAATTTGTATCATCACAGAACGACATATATATATATATATATATATATATATATATATATATATATATATATATATATATATATATAATACCACATATTACCTATCCAATGATTTTAAGTTGAGTACATTTAATTGAACTATATTAATTCAGTCCTGGTGGAACATGAGCAGTAGTTCTTAACTGCCATATTAGTTCACATTCTTCCAACTTGAGTTCCCAAGGCCTACCTCTAATATTTTTACTTATTTGGTCAATAATTTATGTGTAGGATTTTCTATAATATGCCTTGCTAAAGCACTGGTAGTGTTGTTTTTTCCAATATGGTATTGGTGTTCGTAAATCCTTTGTTGAGTGCCCCTTCAGGTTTTCCTGTATAAAAACCTTGGCACTGTTAACATAGGGCAAGGTAAACTACCCCTGTTATCTCATAATTAAATCTTCCTTTTACACTATAAATCTTGTGTATACTGTAGCAATTAGCTACTTTTATATATTAGCATTGTTGACATCTGCCACATTTCTTCATTTCTCAATTACTTTTTGGTGTTATACTATTACATTCTAACATGTTTTTCAGTTTGCGGCCTCTTCTATAAATTGTATGAGATTTTGCTTCCAAAATTCTGTACACATTGCTATCTTCCATGATGAGGGCCTAATTATTAACTATATCTACTGCATCCATAGAGAAGGTAGTTAGAAAGCTAGGTTTGGGATCATACTGAGTGGCCGGATTGTTAGAAATCCTAACTTGTGAGGTTGAATCATATTCTGCTTCATTATAGCCTTTCCACAGAATGGGCTTAAAATGGCCATTTTTCCTTTTCCGATATACTTCACTATAAAGTTGTTCGGACAGTTGTATAGGATATCCTCTTTTTATAAACATATTTTTTAGCTGTTCTCATTCTACTTGAAAATCATTGTCAGATGAAACCATTTGGGCAGCTCGGACTAATTGCTCTTTTGTTACTGCCCTCTTTTGATGGAATGGATGACTGTGACTAAAGTGGAGAAAAGCACTTGAATAAGTAGGCGCTCTATAAATAGTGACCCTATACCTCTTAATGATTGTGTCTTTAGACAACTGTATGTCTAAAAAATGAATAGTTTCTGTCCCAAACTGATAGGTAAATTCTAGAAAATTAGTAAATCTTGTAATGGTGGCAAGAAAGTTGTCTACTGTTTCCAGTGACCCATACCATATAAGAAACATGTCATCCTGATAGCGGGTGTACCAGAAGGCATTCTCCTTGAATGTGGCATTGTGAAATATAAATTGCCTTTCCCAATAAGCCATTACGCAATTTGCAAAGCTTGCACTGCAAGGGGAGCCCATAGCTACTCACGTTTTTTTTTTTGCAGGAAAAATTGATTGTTAAATAAAATACAGTTGTTTTGTAATACCAGTTCGAGAAGCACTTCAATCAAATCTATTGCTCTGCTATCCATGCATTTTAATATTAAAAACTCATGGACCCACTGCAAGCCCAGTTCCTGGAGTATGACAGTGTACAAATCTTTTATATCTACTGTCTAGAAATTATAACTACCATTAAATTGTAATTGGTTTATACTTTCTATGAAACGCCAGGAATCATGACAAATTTGCTGTTCTGTATGTATTAAGGGTTTTAATTTACTGTCTACATACTTAGCAGAAGCGTACATGATGGACGTCCAACCATCTATTAAGGCTCGAAAGGGTGGGTTATAGAGATCTTTCTGGATCTTAGGAGATCCAAAAATAACAGGTGTTACTGGTTCTGGCATCTTTAGGAAGTGGCATGTGTCAATATTCATGCTATTCTCAAGAAATAAATCATTAAGCACTATTGACCTCATTCAAACTAACTTTAACATAATTTTCACTTTCCAAAATAACTGACATTTTCTCTTGATATTATGCCTCATCCATAAACACAAGACCGCTCCCCTTATTGGTGTCATAACCCTTACTTTCTGGAATTTAAGAACATTCAACAATTCTTTTTCATCCATAGACATGTTTCTATTTACATGTTTAGACTGCCTTTTACCAAGAATAGCTCTAACGTCCATTTTGCAAATCGTCTCAAACATATTAAGCATTTCATGCATTGGAGGATTGAAAACGTTAGAAATTCACACGTCATTATGCATCAAAGAGTTGTTACCCAACAATACAGATATGTTTAATTTACGAACAAACATCTTCAAATCAATGAGTGTTCTAGCAACATTAGCTCTGTTATCTGGCACAAAGGATAGTCCTTTTGAGAGGAAATTCACCACTTTACTAGAAACTCTCATGGATAAGAAATTGTAGATCTTAAAATCTCCCTTGGGGTTAGTCAGTATCTCAAGTTTGTTGCCAGATATAGTGTTCACCTTCTCCAACGATTCTGTTTCCTTCATTGTTGGCCCTGGTTTCTCCCATTCCATGACTGATATTGTTTTTTCGTTGCTCCACTGAAAACCCTCCTGGTTAGAAGTTTCAGGTTCTGGGCAGTCTAAGGGAGAATAATCATTGTTTCTTTGCTGGTTTCCCCTAATGCATTCACTCCTCCTGAGGGGAGATTTTTGCATTTCATTCACATTGTCTTCTAGGCAAGAACATTCCATATTCACTTTTGGCTGAACATGTTGGTGATTGGTGGTTGCCTGGGTGACAGGGATGGTTCCACTATTGATGTTTTGTGGCTCCTGTGGAGCCGGATATGCAGTTCTATTAGCATATTCCTTTTTGTCTCTTATTATTTTTTCTTTTTGATCTCTGCTGTTTTGGCTATCACACTGTCAATGCTTGAAAAAATGTGTGTATAATCATACTTATATCTTTGAAAATCCACATCACCCATGATGTTATGTTCTAACACTTCTTGTTAATTAATAGGTTAATTAATTAAGTGTCTTATATAAGGCATGGAATGTTGGGTATTTGTTGTCATCTGAAGAGGTTCATTGTATAGTGTGGATGAGCAAAAGCGCTTACAATAAACACTTGGGATTTTTTAGTACTCCTTTGCTGTCTTTTTGTTATTTTTAGTTTTTCGAAAGTGTTTCTGGTTTTGTTCGTGTATGATGGCTAGTGGAGTTGTTATTTCTCAGTCTCTTTTTTTCCCAAGAAGAAGAAGATAATACTTCGACAGGAGGGTTGACTACCGAGGTGAATGCCGTGGGCAATCTGACCCTGTTGGTTCAGCAGTTGATCGATTATGTGGATGTCCTATCGAGGAGAATTTCTGGTTTGGACCCAGCAAATTCCACTGCTGAAATGCCAGCTTCTTCTTCTGTTATGAGCTCAGGTGTAAGTAAACAAAATATTACATATGCTTCTGTGTCTACTGCACCTTTGAGCAGATACCTTAATAGACAGAAATCTTGTACTCCTAATCTACAAAATACTGGGAGTAATGTAAGTCTGGAAGGCAAACTGCAAAATTTGAATCAACCTGGGCAAAATGTGTTGCCTGCTATTTCCGAATTCCTGAAAACATCAATGAGTTTTTGCTCATCTGATAGAAGCAATCTAACAGAAAGCAGTCCAAATGATACGGTGCAAATACTCATTGTTACCAACTTAAAAACATTTGACCAAAAGCTATATAAATGCAAGAAACTGAAGATCAAGGTTTATTTTTTCCATCAGTGTATTAAAATGAAGGCGGTGCCTAAAGGGTTATGCCAATGGCTTAACTAAGGACTCTGATTTCCATCATGAACTTATTGCTGTTTTTGACAAAGCTTTGAATTTCTTGAAGTCTTAATTTAACAGTACAATGCTCAAATTGATGTACTAAGATTAGAATTAGAAGTGTTAGAATGTAACATCGTGGGTGATATGGATTTTCAAAGATAAAAGTATGATTTTGCTCACATTTTTTCGAGCATTGACAGTGCAATAGCCAAGGCAACAGAGATCAAAAAGAAAAAAATAATAAGGGACAAAAAGGAATATGCTAATAGAACTGCATACTTGGCTCCACCGGAGCCACAAAACATCAATAGTGGAACCATCCCTGTCACCCAGGCAACCACCAATCACCAACATGCTCAGCCGAATGTGAATCTGGAACGTTCTTGCCTAGGAGATGACGTGAATGAAGTGCAAATTTGTCAAGATTCCTGGAGTTTCTTAGAAAGTATAAACCAATTACAATTACCATTTAGTGGAAGTTACAATTAATGGACAGTAGATAGAAAAGATTTGTATGCTGTCATACCCCAGGAACTAGGCTTATAGGCTTACAGTGGGTACGTGAGTTTTAAAATGCATGGATAGCAGGGAAATAGATTTGATTGAAATGCTTCTCGAACTGGTGTTACAAAACTATATTTTATTTAGCAGTCAATTTTTCCTGCAAAAAAGGGTGTAGCCATGGGCTCCCCTTGTAGTGGAAGCTTTGCAAATTGTCTGATGGCTTACTGGGAAAGGGAATTTATATTTCACAATGCCACATTCAAGGAGAATGCCTTCTGGTACACCCGCTATCAGGATGACATGTTTCTTATATGGTATGGGTCACTGGAAACAGTAGACAACTTTCTTGCCATCATTACAAGATTTACTAATTTTCTAGAATTTACCTATCAATTTGGGACAGAAACTATTCATTTTTTATACATACAGTTGTCTAAAGACACAATCATTAAGAGGTATAGGGTCACTATTTATAGAGCGCCTACTTATTCAAGTGCTTTTCTCCACTTTAGTCGCAGTCATCCATTCCATCAAAAGAGAGCAGTAACAAAAGAGCAATTAGTCCGAGCTGCCCGAATGGTTTCATCTGACAATGATTTTCAAGTAGAATGAGAACAGCTAAAAATATGTTTATAAAAAGAGGATATCCTATACAACTGCTCAAACAACTTTATAGTGAAGTATATCGGAAAAGGAAAAATGGGCATTTTAAGCCCATTCTGTGGAAAGGCTATAATGAAGCAGAATATGATTCAACCTCACAAGTTAGGATTTCTAACAATCCGGCCACTCAGTATGATCCCAAACCTAGCTTTCTAACTACCTTCTCTATGGATGCAGTAGATATAGTTAATAATTAGGCCCTCATCATGGAAGATAGTAATGTGTACAGAAATCTGGAAGCAAAATCTCGTACAATTTATAGAAGAGGCCCCGAACTGAAAAACATGTTAGAATATAATAGTATAACACCAAAAAGTAATTGAGAAATGAAGAAATGTGGCAGATGTCAAAAATGCTAATATAGAAAAGTAGCTAATTGCTGCAGTATACACAAGATTTGTAGTGTAAAAGGAATATTTAATTATGATACAACAGGGGTAGTTTACCTTGCCCTAGTCTAGTAGTGCCAAGGTTTTTATATAGGAAAAACACTACACCTCGCAAGTACGGCTGTGCACGGCCAACCATACATGAATAACACACCAAAGGCCAGCACTGGAAGTTCCAAGTCCAAAATTTATTTAAAGCAAAACGGTGCTGGAAAAGCACTGAAATAGTAGCTCAGTCCTCAAACTAGTTTCGGCAAATACCTTCTTCAGTGAGGAAGACAGACAAAATGACAGCTCACCAGTTTCAAAGGATGCTTTTAAATAGCTCAGGACCAATAGGAAAAAAGTGCATTTTATGTTTGTGCATAACAAATGAACAACAGAGAAGTTAATAAAATTTTTTGAAACAGAATATGGACATCCATAGATAGATAATATATATCACTACAATGTGTGTAACTGGTATAAAAACTAAAACTATAGAGATATATAGCCTGTTAATGTCATGGAGTGTTAAACATCTAAACCAAATGCAGAACAGTTTGTCAGACATAATATTAGTATAGAAGGCATGACTATAACCACTAGGACAAGTACGAAAACTACCTATACCATATACCAAGTAAAAGTTGCTGAACTGTATAGTCCAAGGGGATGAGAATATTCCAATACTAACAGGAGTACAAGCACAATAACCTATGCAACAGTAAGGGTGGTGTACACAATGCACAAAACATTTGTTCTTATTAGTGGTTAACAGGGGTATAGGTATTAATAATACAACTTGGTATCTACAACACTGGTTATCTTCATAATAATGAAGAAAGCCACCATTAACGTATGTCAATGTAAATAACTGTGACAATACCATATTTAAGTAGTACATATACAAATGTAACTACATAGTAGATAACCAGATGGAATGAAACAAGTCTTATATACATAAAACTTAAGGTTGGAGTATACAATCCTTTAGCCCAAATGTTCATTAAGACCTGGCGAAAATAGTGCTCCTAAATGGATGATCCAATATTTCTCTTTATGACTGAGTATACTTTGCCAACCTTGTTGGTTATGTCTATTCCCCATAATTTTATCAATGATCATAAACATAAAGTTTGCTGTTTTGTGTTTGATCGAATGTTGGTATAAAGCATTAGTGTTTTTTTTGTTGCGAATTTCACTTCTGTGTTCCCCTATCCTAATTCTGAGTGAACGGGAGGTTTTACCCACATAAAATGCATTACAGTGGCATGTGGCTAAATAAATAACCCAACTAGATGAACAGTTGCCAAATATTCGGTACATCATACACTTTGCTGGTATTGGCACTGGTAAATTGTTTGAGCTTATTCACCTGGCTACATGAACTACAATGGCCACAAGGGAAGGTGCCTAAAAGTTCATCACCTGTGATTGTAAGTTGTTTATAATTTGCACCACCACTCTCCTGATGTTTGTAGTGTGAAAACAGTGTACCCAAGGTTTTACCTCTCCTATAAGTGATCGAGCATTGATTCCCCAAAATATGTCGTAAATGGTCATTGGCCAACAGAATATTCCAGTTATTATTCAGGATACCCCTAACTATCTGATGATTCCTACCATAAGTGGTAATGAATCTGATTTTATCATCCTTTGGGCGGTTATCTCTATCCTTATATTGTAATAATGAATTTATATCCTGTCTATCGGTCCAGACCCTGGCAGATTCGATATCAAAATCCGAGTATCCCCTGTCCAAAAACCTATGCCTCAAATCCTGTTTAGCTGTTTCATAATCAGTGGTGGAGGAGTTAATACGTTTCATTCTCAAAAATTGAGATTTAGGGATGTTGCGGACAGTGTGGCGTGGATGCATACTAGATGCATGAAGTAATGAATTGAACTGTGGATACTTTCTGTGAGTTTTAGTATTGAGGGTATGGTCACTATTACGATATATCGTGACATCCAAAAAATCAATCATATTTTTGTCAGATGTAATTGAAAATTCAATACCCCATACATTGTTATTTAAGTACTCCACAAATTCAGAAAGATACACAGTATCAGCACGCCACACCATCCAGCAATCATCCAGGTATCTCCTCCAGATATCCATCTCTACTAGATAAATGTTATGTAAAGGATTGTAAATCAAATATTCTTCCAAATATGCCATAAAGAGGTCGGCATATATTGGTGCAAAAGAGGCACCCATAGCTGTACCTCTTAATTGCCAATAACATTCACCTTGGAAATAAAAAATATTTTTGTTGAGGACATGTTCACACATACATATAAGCAATGTATTGAATCCAGGTGGATACAATTCGGCTTTAGTGAGTCAAAATTCCAAAGCCTGTAGACCTCCCCAATGTGGTATGCTAGTATAAAGGGATTTCACGTCCAAAGTACACATAATCCAATCCGGATCAAGCTGAGTATCCTGAATGATGTTCAAGAACTGTGTTGTATCCTGAATTCTGGCTCTGACATGTATCAGCAAAGGTTTTAGATATTGAGTTAAAAATACAGATAATGGTTCAGTCAATGAACCATGACCAGATACTATTGGTCTGCCCGGAGGACGAGTGATGGATTTATGAATTTTTGGTAGCAGATATAAAATCTGCTTTGAGGGATCCTTAACCTGAAGATGCTGCAAAGTCTTGTGAGTAATAATGCCCTCATCCAATGCCTCATTAAGGAATATATCAATCTCCTGTTTAAATTTTTTAGTTGGATCAACACCCATATGCATATAACATTTAGTATCAGAAAGTTGTCGGAGGCCTTCCTGAACATAGTCACTCATGTTTTGAACTACCACAGCTCCTCCCTTATCAGCTTGAAGTATGACAATATTGTGGTTAGATCTAAGTTCAGATAATGCCTGTTTCTCATCTAAAGTCATATTTTCTTGGGCAATATTGCATTCCAAATGTGGAAAATGTAGATCTATGAGTACTGCTTGTTGAAAAATGCCCACGTTCTTGTTCATGGGCGGCTGGAAAGTGGATTTATGAAAAATAAACTCAGAAGATCTTTGAGATGTAATGATATCCTGTTCAGAGAAGAATATCTTAAGGTTAAGTTTTCTACAATAATCCATAACATCCAAAGAAGTGAGATAATGATCAGAGAAAAAGCTTGGAACAAAACCCAAACCTTTATTCAGGATATTGTGCTGTTCGTCAGTAAGTACAACATCTGACAAATTAAGTACATTTTCAAATGGTATTGTCAATGTCTCAGTAAGGCTTGAACCAATCCTGGCATGGATTCTGTTCTTATTTCTATGGGTGTGTTTCCTCCCCCCTCTGGATTTCCTGCCATGTCTAACGGGAGGTGCGGATTTGTTGTTTTCTTTTTTAGTGGTGAGTTGGTGGAAATTCCACCCTCACTATCTGTGTATGATGACTCCTCCCCTGATGTGCTTGTGTATGTTTGGTCTCTATTTTTCAATATGGACCTTGGTCTCTTCCTGGACCTGCCCCTGTTCATTCCTGTATCTGTATCCTGAAACCTAACAGTTCTCTGTATTTGAAAGGGTTGTCCCTTTTTATAGTCCATGACATCTCTATTAAATTTTTTAACCTTGCGGTCCTTAATCAATTTGTCATAATTGGTCAATTCTTTGGACAGCCTATCCAATAGTTGGTGATAGTTGTGATTGGATTGGAATTTTTTGCATTCAATGCTTAATTCTTTTATCTCTGAAACACATAAATCAATCATCCTCTCAGGTGTCTTTCTGATAATGTTCCTAAACTTTTGATATAATATGGAACCAAGTACATGGTTTATTAACCTGTCTTAACTATATGTCAGATTAGGATATATCAATGTGATATATGTACTGTCAGTTTACACGTCTTCATTATATTTATATTTGTGCTGACAACTTTCCACATCATTACACTGCAGTTCAGGGATACTAGGGCTCATTACACTTTTGATTGATACCTTTATATACTCTAGGCCCATTTGTGGGTTGTACAACAACTTGGTTGGGTGATTTATATGTGTTTTTTTGATTTTTCTGATATTTTGATAGTCACCCTTATCAATAGTGGTATTTAGTACCATTTCCTCTGGGGTGTTTACAAGAGGCTTTTCATTCTGTAGAAATGAATATTTGTTACCCATTTTTTGAGGGATACAGAATTATGTTACAGGCCTCCTTGGAAGTTATATCATAACAAATTTTGACAAGTTACATTTTTCCAAATTGTTCTCAGCTATTTATATCTTGGCTGTACACCAGTAATATTCCCTTGATAGTTTTGCCTGTCGGACTCTTAAGGTTAACATAAATCTATATGTGTAATTTACACTAGACACATTTGACTTATTACATTAAGTAGGTGTGACTCCCACTCCTGTCTTTACACGGAACTGTTACTATATGTTAATGACAGGTTTATGAAGGTCCAATAGAGCTTTGTTTATTTTGTTTAGGTCCTAAACTCCATAATCAGCACTTGGATTTTTGCTGCAAATTGTCAAGATTCAGTGGGACAGCGAGTTTCTGACTGGCCCTGTCTCTGGACTTCATTCCTGATATATTATCCATACTATTTACACTTTTTGATATTTGATTCTTGGACAGCACATCCAGATTTATATTTAGCATGGAATTGGACAAACTATTGGATGGTTTGTGCGCTGATAGAGAAGATATTGGCATATTTGGACTAGGCCAAGTCTCAAGCAACAACCAGAGCCAAATTAACATAGATAGGGGTGATAGTTGTGAAACAGCATTCCACAATTTGGAGAAAGGATTAAAAAGCCTCAGAGCTAACATTTGGCATCTAAGACTGTTTAAAGCAAATCTATACAAGAATTTGGCGCCCAGAGGCCTGAGAATCAAACTCCGCCCATTAGTTGGCAGATCTGAACAGAGGCTGACGGAGGAATGGGATGGGGCATTAAGAAATGGCTCTATGGTTTTTGTAAAAATCTTAGCATCTGATTATGAGAGGATGATTGATTTATGTGTTTCAGAGATAAAAGAATTAAGCGTTGAATGCAAAAAATTCCAATCCAATCACAACTATCACCAACTATTGGATAGGCTGTCCAAAGAATTGACCAATTATGACAAATTGATTAAGGACCGCAAGGTTAAAAAATTTAATAGAGATGTCATGGACTATGAAAAGGGACAACCCTTTCAAATACAGAGAACTGTTAGGTTTCAGGATACAGATACAGGAATGAACAGGGGCAGGTCCAGGAAGAGACCAAGGTCCATATTGAAAAATAGAGACCAAACATACACAAGCACATCAGGGGAGGAGTCATTATACACAGATAGTGAGGGTGGAATTTCCACCAACACACCACTAAAAAAGAAAACAACAAATCCGCACCTCCCTTTAGACATGGCAGGAAATCCAGAGGGAGGAAACACACCCATAGAAATAAGAACAGAATCCATGCCAGGATTGGTTCAAGCCTTACTGAGACATTGACAATACCATTTGAAAATGTACTTAATTTGTCAGATGTTGTACTTACTGACAAACAGCACAATATCCTGAATAAAGGTTTGGGTTTTGTTCCAAACTTTTCTCTGATCATTATCTCACTTCTTTGGATGTTATGGATTATTGTAGAAAACTTAACCTTAAGATATTCTTCTCTGAACAGGATATCATTACATCTCAAAGATCTTCTGAGTTTATTTTCATAAATCCACTTTCCAGCCACCCATGAACAAGAACGTGGGCATTTTTCAACAAGCAGTACTCAAAGATCTACATTTTCCACATTTGGAATGCAATATTGCCCAAGAAAATATGACTTTAGATGAGAAACAGGCATTATCTGAACTTAGATCTAACCACAATATTGTCATACTTCAAGCTGATAAGGGAGGAGCTGTGGTAATTCAAAACATGAGTGACTATGTTCAGGAAGGCCTCCGACAACTTTCTGATACTAAATGTTATATGCATATGGGTGTTGATCCAACTAAAAATTTAAACAGGAGATTGATATATTCCTTAATGAGGCATTGGATGAGGGTATTATTACTCACAAGACTTTGCAGCATCTTCAGGTTAAGGATCCATCAAAGCAGATTTTATATCTGCTACCAAAATTCATAAATCCATCACTTGTCCTCCGGGCAGACCAATAGTATCTGGTCATGGTACATTAACTGAACCATTATCTGTATTTTAACTCAATATCTAAAACCTTTGCTGATACATGTCAGAGCCAGAATTCAGGATACAACACAGTTCTTGCACATCATTCAGGATACTCAGCTTGATCCGATTGGATTATGTGTACTTTGGACGTGAAATCCCTTTATACTAGCATACCACATTGGGGAGGTCTACAGGCTTTGGAATTTTGGCTCACTAAAGCCGAATTGTATCCACCTGGATTCAATACATTGCTTATATGTATGTGTGAACATGTCCTCAACAAAATGTTTTTATTTCCAAGGTGAATGTTATTGGCAATTAAGAGGTACAGCTATGGGTGCCTCTTTTGCACCAATATATGCCGACCTCTTTATGGCATATTTGGAAGAATATTTGATTTACAATCCTTTACATAACATTTATCTAGTAGAGATGGATATCTGGAGGAGATACCTGGATGATTGCTGGATGGTGTGGCGTGCTGATACTGTGTATCTTTCTGAATTTGTGGAGTACTTAAATAACAATGTATGGGGTATTGAATTTTCAATTACATCTGACAAAACTATGATTGATTTTTTGGATGTCACGATATATCGTAATAGTGACCATACCCTCAATACTAAAACTCACAGAAAGTATCCACAGTTCAATTCATTACTTCATGCATCTAGTATGCATCCACACCACACCGTCCGCAACATCCCTAAATCTCAATTTTTGAGAATGAAACGTATTAACTCCTCCACCACTGATTATGAAACAGCTAAACAGGATTTGAGGCATAGGTTTTTGGACAGGAGATACTCGGATTTTGATATCGAATCTGCCAGGGTCTGGACCGATAGACAGGATATAAATTCATTATTACAATATAAGGATAGAGATAACCCCAAAGGATGATAAAATCAGATTCATTACCACTTATGGTAGGAATCATCAGATAGTTAGGGGTATCCTGAATAATAACTGGAATATTCTGTTGGCCAATGACCATTTACGACATATTTTGGGGAATCAATGCTCGATCACTTATAGGAGAGGTAAAACCTTGGGTACACTGTTTTCACACTACAAACATCAGGAGAGTGGTGGTGCAAATTATAAACAACTTACAATCACAGGTGATGAACTTTTAGGCACCTTCCCTTGTGGCCATTGTAGTTCATGTAGCCAGGTGAATAAGCTCAAACAATTTACCAGTGCCAATACCAGCAAAGTGTATGATGTACGAATATTTGGCAACTGTTCATCTAGTTGGGTTATTTATTTAGCCACATGCCACTGTAATGCATTTTATGTGGGTAAAACCTCCGTTCACTCAGAATTAGGATAGGGGAACACAGAAGTGAAATTCACAACAAAAAAAACACTAATGCTTTATACCAACATTCGATCAAACACAAAACAGCAAACTTTATGTTTATGATCATTGATAAAATTATGGGAATAGACATAACCAACAAGGTTGGCAAAGTATACTCAGTCATAAAGAGAAATATTGGATCATCCATTTAGGAGCACTATTTTCGCCAGGTCTTAATGAACATTTGGGCTAAAGGATTGTATACACTCCAACCTTAAGTTTTATGTATATAAGACTTGTTTCATTCCATCTGGTTATCTACTATGTAGTTACATTTGTATATGTACTACTTAAATATGGTATTGTCACAGTTATTTACATTGACATACGTTAATGGTGGCTTTCTTCATTATTATGAAGATAACCAGTGTTGTAGATACCAAGTTGTATTATTAATACCTATACCCCTGTTAACCACTAATAAGAACAAATGTTTTGTGTATTGTGTACACCACCCTTACTGTTGCATAGGTTATTGTGCTTGTACTCCTGTTAGTATTGGAATATTCTCATCCCCTTGGACTATACAGTTCAGCAACTTTTACTTGGTATATGGTATAGGTAGTTTTCGTACTTGTCCTAGTGGTTATAGTCATGCCTTCTATACTAATATTATGTCTGACAAACTGTTCTGCATTTGGTTTAGATGTTTAACACTCCATGACATTAACAGGCTATATATCTCTATAGTTTTAGTTTTTATACCAGTTACACACATTGTAGTGATATATATTATCTATCTATGGATGTCCATATTCTGTTTCAAAATTGTATTAACTTCTCTGTTGCTCATTTGTTATGCACAAACATAAAATGCACTTTTTTCCTATTGGTCCTGAGCTATTTATAAGCATCCTTTGAAACTGGTGAGCTGTCATTTTGTCTGTCTTCCTCACTGAAGAAGGTATTTGCCGAAACTAGTTTGAGGACTGAGCTACTATTTCAGTGCTTTTCCAGCACCGTTTTGCTTTAAATAAATTTTGGACTTGGAACTTCCAGTGCTGGCCTTTGGTGTGTTATTTTATATAGGAAAACCTGAAGGGGCTCTCAAACAAAGGATTTACGAACACCAATACCATATTGGAAAAAAGACCACTACCAGTGCTTTAGCAAGGCATATTATAGAAAATCCTACACATAAATTCCAATTCATTATTATGGACCAAATAAGTAAAAATGTTAGAGGTAGGCCTTGGGAGCTCAAGTTGGAAGAATTTGAACTAATATGGCAGTTAAGAACTAATGTTCATGTTCCACCAGGACTGAATTAATATAGTTCAATTGAATTTATTCTTAACTTAAAATCATTGGATAGGTAATATATGGTATTATATATATATTTATTTAGGCTATTCTATGATGATACAAATTGGTTTAAGTTGTATTGTTTCTTATACACACATATATTCAAAAAAGCAAAGTGGTTTAGCTTTTTAGCCTGTCACTTTAATAAGAAGGGGAAGCTGTTTTTATGTATACATGACAACCTAATATATGCATTATAGTATTATATGTTTTTTGGCTGTTTTTATAACAATCTATAATAGCTATTTGTATGTGCTTATTAGCATATTTTAAATTCATCTTTGTAATTTTGCAGCATATTTATAATATATAGTAGATTAGTTTAAAATGGTCTTGTTAATCAATAGATTAATTAATTGTCATATAAGGGATGGGATTTTGGGTATTTGTTGCCTGAAGAAGTTCATTGTATAGTGTGGATGAACAAAAGCACTTACAGTAAACAACTGGGACTTTTTAGTACTGCTTTGCTGTCTTTTTCTTGTTTTCAATCCTCCAATCTGGCTGACTGTACAATCACCACAATTTGCTGCCAAAACTACTTTCACCGATCTCACTGGCTTGACCTGTGCCCTCATCACTGCTAAATAACACAACAGTAAATATTCCGGCCACACACATTCTTCTTCTGGTAACTGCCAACAACACTAACAAAATCATGCAATGTCCTACTGTAAGCCTTCCTGGTGGATACTGTCCACCAAGAGTGCTGAAGTAACCTGTCGATTACTGCTGTCCAATCTGCCAAACCTCATCTGGTACAACCATGGGGTCCCCTGTCGGGGGCCACCTGCCGAAACCTGGAAAACTGAAAATGGGACAGGCTGTCAGCAATCTTATTCCTCACCCCCGGTACATGTACCCCTGTGAAAGAAAAATAATCAACAAACTCTGCAGAACTAAATTACGAAGAACCAACAACAAGTGTGCAGATTTAGCCATCTTAACTTGCAAAACTCTCACTACTGCAATATTGTCCGACTTAAACACCTCCCTCTTAGCCCTCAAACTATCCTGCCACATTACTGATGCAGCCCAAATTGGCATAAGCTCCAAGAAGGCAACATCCCACTTCTATTACTCTGGCCAATGAGGAGGCCAGGGCACTGAAAACGACTGCCCACCAAAAAACGGTCCCATACCCAAACCCCTGGCTGCATCTGTAAACAGCTGTAAATCCCCTTGACCTACCCAGTCTGTTTGCCAAAATGTGATCCCATTAAACTGCTCTAAAAACTGTAGCCACAAAGCTAAGTCCCCCTGTGCCAACTTGCTAATGCTTACCCTGTGGTGCTTACCTTTATCTCCTATCAAAAAAAAGCCACTGGCCGACAAAACGTACATCCCGGATGCACTGCCCTACAAGCAAAATTCAACAACTCCTACAATTCCATGACATCTCTCACTTGAACCTTACTCTTAGACCTCTTCCTCCTGCCTTTTTTGATTCCTTAGTTATACTATTATTAATTTTTTCTTAATTTTATCTGAACAGAGGCTGACGGAGGAATGGGATGGGGCATTAAGAAATGGCTCTATGGTTTTTGTAAAAATCTTAGCATCTGATTATGAGAGGATGATTGATTTATGTGTTTCAGAGATAAAAGAATTAAGCGTTGAATGCAAAAAATTCCAATCCAATCACAACTATCACCAACTATTGGATAGGCTGTCCAAAGAATTGACCAATTATGACAAATTGATTAAGGACCGCAAGGTTAAAAAATTTAATAGAGATGTCATGGACTATGAAAAGGGACAACCCTTTCAAATACAGAGAACTGTTAGGTTTCAGGATACAGATACAGGAATGAACAGGGGCAGGTCCAGGAAGAGACCAAGGTCCATATTGAAAAATAGAGACCAAACATACACAAGCACATCAGGGGAGGAGTCATTATACACAGATAGTGAGGGTGGAATTTCCACCAACTCACCACTAAAAAAGAAAACAACAAATCCGCACCTCCCTTTAGACATGGCAGGAAATCCAGAGGGGGGAGGAAACACACCCATAGAAATAAGAACAGAATCCATGCCAGGATTGGTTCAAGCCTTACTGAGACATTGACAATACCATTTGAAAATGTACTTAATTTGTCAGATGTTGTACTTACTGACAAACAGCACAATATCCTGAATAAAGGTTTGGGTTTTGTTCCAAACTTTTTCTCTGATCATTATCTCACTTCTTTGGATGTTATGGATTATTGTAGAAAACTTAACCTTAAGATATTCTTCTCTGAACAGGATATCATTACATCTCAAAGATCTTCTGAGTTTATTTTTCATAAATCCACTTTCCAGCCACCCATGAACAAGAACGTGGGCATTTTTCAACAAGCAGTACTCAAAGATCTACATTTTCCACATTTGGAATGCAATATTGCCCAAGAAAATATGACTTTAGATGAGAAACAGGCATTATCTGAACTTAGATCTAACCACAATATTGTCATACTTCAAGCTGATAAGGGAGGAGCTGTGGTAATTCAAAACATGAGTGACTATGTTCAGGAAGGCCTCCGACAACTTTCTGATACTAAATGTTATATGCATATGGGTGTTGATCCAACTAAAAAATTTAAACAGGAGATTGATATATTCCTTAATGAGGCATTGGATGAGGGTATTATTACTCACAAGACTTTGCAGCATCTTCAGGTTAAGGATCCATCAAAGCAGATTTTATATCTGCTACCAAAAATTCATAAATCCATCACTTGTCCTCCGGGCAGACCAATAGTATCTGGTCATGGTACATTAACTGAACCATTATCTGTATTTTTAACTCAATATCTAAAACCTTTGCTGATACATGTCAGAGCCAGAATTCAGGATACAACACAGTTCTTGCACATCATTCAGGATACTCAGCTTGATCCGGATTGGATTATGTGTACTTTGGACGTGAAATCCCTTTATACTAGCATACCACATTGGGGAGGTCTACAGGCTTTGGAATTTTGGCTCACTAAAGCCGAATTGTATCCACCTGGATTCAATACATTGCTTATATGTATGTGTGAACATGTCCTCAACAAAAATGTTTTTTATTTCCAAGGTGAATGTTATTGGCAATTAAGAGGTACAGCTATGGGTGCCTCTTTTGCACCAATATATGCCGACCTCTTTATGGCATATTTGGAAGAATATTTGATTTACAATCCTTTACATAACATTTATCTAGTAGAGATGGATATCTGGAGGAGATACCTGGATGATTGCTGGATGGTGTGGCGTGCTGATACTGTGTATCTTTCTGAATTTGTGGAGTACTTAAATAACAATGTATGGGGTATTGAATTTTCAATTACATCTGACAAAACTATGATTGATTTTTTGGATGTCACGATATATCGTAATAGTGACCATACCCTCAATACTAAAACTCACAGAAAGTATCCACAGTTCAATTCATTACTTCATGCATCTAGTATGCATCCACACCACACCGTCCGCAACATCCCTAAATCTCAATTTTTGAGAATGAAACGTATTAACTCCTCCACCACTGATTATGAAACAGCTAAACAGGATTTGAGGCATAGGTTTTTGGACAGGAGATACTCGGATTTTGATATCGAATCTGCCAGGGTCTGGACCGATAGACAGGATATAAATTCATTATTACAATATAAGGATAGAGATAACCGCCCAAAGGATGATAAAATCAGATTCATTACCACTTATGGTAGGAATCATCAGATAGTTAGGGGTATCCTGAATAATAACTGGAATATTCTGTTGGCCAATGACCATTTACGACATATTTTGGGGAATCAATGCTCGATCACTTATAGGAGAGGTAAAACCTTGGGTACACTGTTTTCACACTACAAACATCAGGAGAGTGGTGGTGCAAATTATAAACAACTTACAATCACAGGTGATGAACTTTTAGGCACCTTCCCTTGTGGCCATTGTAGTTCATGTAGCCAGGTGAATAAGCTCAAACAATTTACCAGTGCCAATACCAGCAAAGTGTATGATGTACGAATATTTGGCAACTGTTCATCTAGTTGGGTTATTTATTTAGCCACATGCCACTGTAATGCATTTTATGTGGGTAAAACCTCCCGTTCACTCAGAATTAGGATAGGGGAACACAGAAGTGAAATTCACAACAAAAAAAACACTAATGCTTTATACCAACATTCGATCAAACACAAAACAGCAAACTTTATGTTTATGATCATTGATAAAATTATGGGGAATAGACATAACCAACAAGGTTGGCAAAGTATACTCAGTCATAAAGAGAAATATTGGATCATCCATTTAGGAGCACTATTTTCGCCAGGTCTTAATGAACATTTGGGCTAAAGGATTGTATACACTCCAACCTTAAGTTTTATGTATATAAGACTTGTTTCATTCCATCTGGTTATCTACTATGTAGTTACATTTGTATATGTACTACTTAAATATGGTATTGTCACAGTTATTTACATTGACATACGTTAATGGTGGCTTTCTTCATTATTATGAAGATAACCAGTGTTGTAGATACCAAGTTGTATTATTAATACCTATACCCCTGTTAACCACTAATAAGAACAAATGTTTTGTGTATTGTGTACACCACCCTTACTGTTGCATAGGTTATTGTGCTTGTACTCCTGTTAGTATTGGAATATTCTCATCCCCTTGGACTATACAGTTCAGCAACTTTTACTTGGTATATGGTATAGGTAGTTTTCGTACTTGTCCTAGTGGTTATAGTCATGCCTTCTATACTAATATTATGTCTGACAAACTGTTCTGCATTTGGTTTAGATGTTTAACACTCCATGACATTAACAGGCTATATATCTCTATAGTTTTAGTTTTATACCAGTTACACACATTGTAGTGATATATATTATCTATCTATGGATGTCCATATTCTGTTTCAAAAAATTGTATTAACTTCTCTGTTGCTCATTTGTTATGCACAAACATAAAATGCACTTTTTTCCTATTGGTCCTGAGCTATTTATAAGCATCCTTTGAAACTGGTGAGCTGTCATTTTGTCTGTCTTCCTCACTGAAGAAGGTATTTGCCGAAACTAGTTTGAGGACTGAGCTACTATTTCAGTGCTTTTCCAGCACCGTTTTGCTTTAAATAAATTTTGGACTTGGAACTTCCAGTGCTGGCCTTTGGTGTGTTATTTTATATAGGAAAACCTGAAGGGGCTCTCAAACAAAGGATTTACGAACACCAATACCATATTGGAAAAAGACCACTACCAGTGCTTTAGCAAGGCATATTATAGAAAATCCTACACATAAATTCCAATTCATTATTATGGACCAAATAAGTAAAATGTTAGAGGTAGGCCTTGGGAGCTCAAGTTGGAAGAATTTGAACTAATATGGCAGTTAAGAACTAATGTTCATGTTCCACCAGGACTGAATTAATATAGTTCAATTGAATTTATTCTTAACTTAAAATCATTGGATAGGTAATATATGGTATTATATATATATTTATTTAGGCTATTCTATGATGATACAAATTGGTTTAAGTTGTATTGTTTCTTATACACACATATATTCAAAAAAGCAAAGTGGTTTAGCTTTTTAGCCTGTCACTTTAATAAGAAGGGGAAGCTGTTTTTATGTATACATGACAACCTAATATATGCATTATAGTATTATATGTTTTTTGGCTGTTTTTATAACAATCTATAATAGCTATTTGTATGTGCTTATTAGCATATTTTAAATTCATCTTTGTAATTTTGCAGCATATTTATAATATATAGTAGATTAGTTTAAAATGGTCTTGTTAATCAATAGATTAATTAATTGTCATATAAGGGATGGGATTTTGGGTATTTGTTGCCTGAAGAAGTTCATTGTATAGTGTGGATGAACAAAAGCACTTACAGTAAACAACTGGGACTTTTTAGTACTGCTTTGCTGTCTTTTTCTTGTTTTCAATCCTCCAATCTGGCTGACTGTACAATCACCACAATTTGCTGCCAAAACTACTTTCACCGATCTCACTGGCTTGACCTGTGCCCTCATCACTGCTAAATAACACAACAGTAAATATTCCGGCCACACACATTCTTCTTCTGGTAACTGCCAACAACACTAACAAAATCATGCAATGTCCTACTGTAAGCCTTCCTGGTGGATACTGTCCACCAAGAGTGCTGAAGTAACCTGTCGATTACTGCTGTCCAATCTGCCAAACCTCATCTGGTACAACCATGGGGTCCCCTGTCGGGGGCCACCTGCCGAAACCTGGAAAACTGAAAATGGGACAGGCTGTCAGCAATCTTATTCCTCACCCCCGGTACATGTACCCCTGTGAAAGAAAAAATAATCAACAAACTCTGCAGAACTAAATTACGAAGAACCAACAACAAGTGTGCAGATTTAGCCATCTTAACTTGCAAAACTCTCACTACTGCAATATTGTCCGACTTAAACACCTCCCTCTTAGCCCTCAAACTATCCTGCCACATTACTGATGCAGCCCAAATTGGCATAAGCTCCAAGAAGGCAACATCCCACTTCTATTACTCTGGCCAATGAGGAGGCCAGGGCACTGAAAACGACTGCCCACCAAAAAACGGTCCCATACCCAAACCCCTGGCTGCATCTGTAAACAGCTGTAAATCCCCTTGACCTACCCAGTCTGTTTGCCAAAATGTGATCCCATTAAACTGCTCTAAAAACTGTAGCCACAAAGCTAAGTCCCCCTGTGCCAACTTGCTAATGCTTACCCTGTGGTGCTTACCTTTATCTCCTATCAAAAAAAAGCCACTGGCCGACAAAACGTACATCCCGGATGCACTGCCCTACAAGCAAAATTCAACAACTCCTACAATTCCATGACATCTCTCACTTGAACCTTACTCTTAGACCTCTTCCTCCTGCCTTTTTTGATTCCTTAGTTATACTATTATTAATTTTTTCTTAATTTTATTATGTATTAATGCTACAGGCATTACCATGCATGCGTGGTCGGCCATTAACAGCCAGTAATAAAGCCACCTGTGTACCTTGCCCTCCTCTTCCTCCAACGCCTATATTTTTTGTTTTTTTGATTTACATGTTATATTATTACTCTTTTTTTATTACATTTTAACACCACAGGCATCGCCATGCAAGTGCAGCCGGCCTGTAACGGCCAGGAAGGAAGCCCATGAAACAGCGCACTGGCCCTCCTCAGTCCACTAGACCACCAATGCTACTGCAGGAAATGTTATCACTTTAAAGGCAACTACAGGGGCTAGTTACTAAACAAACACTCATCAAGCACTTACCCTAGCCTCATGCACTCAAGGCACATACAAATGCCCCAGCCAACACCAATGAACAGAAACCATTCACACATCACTAGAACACGAGGATGGAATCCCTACAACTTAACCCTATCTACCCTCCCACAAGCGAATACCTACTCCCCTACAGACTGCATTAACTCCCCTACTTAATTTATTCTCGTTCTGTTATTTTTATTCTTACCCCCTTACCCCCCTTCCTACCACCCCAGTACTAGAAAGCTACCCGCCAGCATAGAAGAGATGGAGAGAAAAAAGAAAAAAAAAAACTGCCTGTTCCTAAATAAACCGGGAAACTGTACTTACCTTTACCATTCTGTAGTCCTAACTTACTCCAACTTCATGTCATCTGGGACATGATCCTGCTTCAACAATGCCACACCAAATGTGAGTCTTACCAGCCAAATCCCACCTCAAAAGCCTTCAAAAGCCTCCCCCCACCTAACCTCATTTCCTCCTAGTCAGCAACCTGCTTAACCCTTTCATTCCCGCTCCCTTCCAAACCCTCTTATCTACCCACACTACCTACTTTCTTCACTCAATCTCCCTGTTTCACCCTCCCCTCCCCATTAAAGATGTCCTGTGACAACTTTGTCTGTTCCAAACTTCATTTTCTGAATGAATTATGGAAAACAAGTTTGCAGATGAGATATTTTGTTTGCTAACGACATGTTTTGCACAGCAGTCATTTTTATTGTTTTCTTAATTGATTCATTGAGCTTTGATACCAAGTCCTGCTGTTAATGGGGTTGCTGACTCTTGCAGACAACATATCTCATAGCATCATTGTGGACTATGTGCAGTTCAAAATAACAACTTTCACATTTCCTTGACATTATCTTTTACACCTGTATCATGTCCAACGATTTTTTAAAGATTCATATGATTAAGGTTGTGGAACTTATAGCTTTTGTTGATATTCCAGCTCTCCCATTCTAAAGATAATGTTGGTGACTTATCTTGGAATTCCTTCCAGGAACCAGATGATATTTTCCTTAGATAGAATTCAAAGCTTCAGGCGCCCTCAAGGTTTGTTTTACCTAGGCCCTTCACAGGTCCAACATTGTAACACATTAAGGATATAGACATATACACCAAATTGTTACACTGAATGTTAGCAACTGCACTTTGGCATAGAATTATAAAGAACACACCATGTCCCATTCAACCTGACTGACTAGATGGCTCAAACACTTGTTGGATGTGACATGAAGTAGAATAGGAATGAAAAAGACACAGGGATGGTAGTGCATATTCAAGTGCATGCTCTGAAACAAAACTAGTGGTGAACTATGAAGATACATATACTTGCTGTAGTGGGCCAGCTTTGTTTATGGTGTACATGGAAGCATGGATAATACAGCACAATCCCTTTATGTCCTTCACTCAGATAATTATTGGCATGCACAAGGATGCTAGCACATGCACACAGAATATGAACTTCTACCAGATGCATGGGAGTTCTCACTTACAGTTTCTCTTCATTTGTCTCTGGAGATGGAAGGGAAGAGAGCAATCCAATAATTACAAATGGATTATGCTTACTTTATTAATTGTGATATATATTTTGGCATTACTCACAAATCTTAATGTGTATTAAGGAAAACCTACCTGAATGTTTAAGAGCATATTAGCTTCAGAACCTTACCTTACATTTCAGAATATTTTGCATTTCTGTCACTAAACTGCAAACTAAATTATAGAAAAAAAAAGACAAAAATGCCAAATGTTCATCATCAATCTGGGCCATACAAAGTCATTATCCTTGGAAAAATCAGTATAGTCTCTTTGTAACTTTCATATTTTAATATGCTGAAGCTTTTCATTATAAGTATTAAGAGAATAAAACAGAGTGTCTAGCCTTGTAAAATACACATCATTGTCATTTACTGTGATTCCGAATTTTTATGGAATCACAGCTGTTAAAGATTTTATTTCATCTCATGCAATATTTGGTGCAAAGAAAGTTATACAGATAGGTGCTTTTCTTGAATTGATATTGGACAATAATTTATTTATGTTTTATGATCAATATTATTGGCAGAGAGATGATGTAGCCATGGGTAACCCCTGTGCCAATACCTATGCCAACATGGTGTTGGCATAGTGGGAGGCCACCCATGTTCTATCCAGTACTTGTCCTTGGAACCCAAGTTTGAAAGTATACCATCAATTTGTGGATGATATATTTATTTTGTGGAGCGGTACAACTGAAGAATTATTGTCATTTGTTAGATATTTGGAAAACACAACAGATTTTTTTAAGTTTTACTGTTAGGTATTCTGCTGAATCAATAGACTTTTTAGATGTGAAAATTTATGAAGACTTCACTGGCAAATTACAAACCAGAGTGTATAGGAAAAGTTGCTGGAGAAATAATATGTTAATGTATGACAGTATGCACTCAAGGGACATTTTTGATAATGCAATAAGTGGGCAGGGCTTAAGAATCTCTAGATTGTGCACTGAAGATAGTATATATGAAAGTGAGTTAGACAACATGCAGTATATGTTTGCTAGTCATGGCTATCCAACACAGAGTTAAGAGAACAATAGCTCGGACGGAAGGTTGGAGAATGAATAAAGGCAAGCCCTGGTCTAATTGCAATATGGGTAGTTCTGATAAGGGAATTGTTGCTAATGAACAGAAATTGAATGATAACCCATTTGTGAGACTCAATTTGCATTATAATAGTGATACTGATTCTATATCCTAGGTGATAAAAAAGAATTGGAAGATTTTACATACTGATGATAAATTGAAAGCACTAGTAGGCCCCCGCACCAGATTTGCTTATACTAACAGCAAAAATCTTAAACAAATTTTATGTAAGAACATACTTCCCAACAAGTCTAATGCACACTGGAAGAAGTTGGGAACTTTCAAATGCACAAAATGTAAGGCATGTCAATATGTTAAAGGAAATAACATTTTGTACAGCCTGTGTCAGGTAGGAAATATATATCCAGATTATATGCAGACTGCAGATCTAAGAATGTGGTGTATCTAGCTGAGTGCACATCATGCCAAGCATTCTATGTTGGGAAAACCAATAGAATGTTAAAACAACGTGTACTGCTACATATGAGTGACATCAGATTAAGTTTGAGAATTAATGATTTGTCTCAGCATAGAGAAATAAACAAAGAGCGTAAACTTTAGTTTATGGTGTTAGACATCCAGCAAGAGAGTATGAGTGGAGGGGACATTGTGCATAGTACTGAATTAGCTGACTTAAGATGGATAGCTGAACTGCAAGCTAACCATACACCTGGGTTAAATGGTCGTATGCCCTTAAAACTCTTATAGATGGGGCATAGGTTTTGCTATTTATTTTGATTGGTTGTCATTTGTTTAAATATGGCTGATTTTAACTGTTTTTTTTTAGATCTGCTGAAAAGCTAATGTTCAAAAGCACTTATCTGTGTTTTAAATAAAGCTTTAACTGGTTGTGGTGGCTCCAGTAGGTGTTCTTTTCATTATTTATGGTATATTTTACCACTGTGGACTTTTACTTCTTCCTTGGCTGCTGTGGATTTTCTTTTATAATTTCAGTACTTCTAATACTATTGGTTTAGATTTTGATTTCAGTTTTCAACTAATTGTTTTTTTTTTTTTTGCAATCAGTAGCATTAAACTTAGTAATGCCTTGCAATGTGTAGGCAATTCAGATCATGTGCCCCATCTGAAAATAATCACCTCTTAGTTGCATACATTTGCTCTCTCCAATATTTCTGACAGAGTGCTCTGTAGGGAATTTTTAAAATCTGTCAACTTGTCAAATTCCCCAAAAATACATTAACTGTTACCTCTCCCCTTCCTATCACAAATCCAACATTTTCTAGCTACCTGAGGAAAATTATCTGAAGTTTTAACAACCAACAAAAAAAAAAAAAAATATATATATATATATATATATATATATATATATATATATATATATATATATATATACATACAAACACTTCCAAACAAAAAAAATCTTAAACCTCCTGTATGTTATTGCATGCTAGGGAATCATGCAGACGTCCTCCATTTGTTCCTTTGTAAATTGCATATCCAGTCTCTTATATCCATCTTTTCTAACATTCTCTGATTGTCCAGAATTGTCGAGCAAAGAAATAGAAAGGAATTCTGGTCGGTTACAAGTAAAATCTGTGGCTTTCTGGCAAATTGTTATGGACTGACTATTTTGTGAGTTTCAGAGCTTGTATCCTTGAAAACATGCTAATGCAAACGTTTATTGTCTTAGTAATTTCTAAGCATATTAGAAAAATATTTAAAATGTGATCCTGACTTTTTCTCTGTGTTTCTTATTGTTGGGCCAAGATGTTAAAGAGAAAGAGGGGAGTTGCCATGGGTTACAGTATATGATTTTAACAGCACTGAGTTTATATTAATATCTGACCCATTATATTTGTACTATATATGTCTGACAGCAGCAAGCTGAAATATATTTCTATGCTAGTATTTATGTATTTTTTCATGTACTTGACATCAAGCAGATATTTGAGCTATATAGTCATGCAAGTGGTTACAGTTAATAATTGTATGCGTGTGTGTGTTTGTGGTTTCAAATGCATAGTTCTGAACTGTCTTTAATTTTGCCCTATATTTGTGGTCTGTTTCTTATAAAATGTATGGTTTCTGGTAAAGTGTTGTGGACTGCAGTGACAAAATAATGGCAGATATGAATTGCAGACTTCATAACCTTCAAAAATGCTTGCTAACAAGAAATACTGTTATGCTAGCAAATTCCTGGTTATACAAGACCTATAATTAAAATCTGTTCATGATTCTGGTCTTTCCTTTATACTTGAGCAGTCGGGGCATAAGGTTTCAATAGGTTGCAATGTGCAGCTTCATAGTCATGAGCTGAAATATGTTTCTAGGTCATTAATTATGTTTTTGTTCATTTGATCATTTGATCGCAAGCAAGAAAACATATAGGTTGTACACAGTCATACCAGAGGAATAATTGATGCTCATATCTGCGTGGTTGTTTGTGTGTGTGTGTGTGTGTGTGTGTGTGTGTGTGTGTGTGTGTGTGTGTGTGTGTGTGTGTGTGTGTGTGTGTGTGTGTGTGTGTCTGTGTGTGTGTGTGTTTGTAAATAACTGATTCCAGTATCCCACAGTAATTATGGTGTAATGAAATCAATTGTAGTAAACAGGAGCATCACCATATGAATAATATTCTTCATATATGATCTTTGGTGTCTTTTATTTTTGTTAACCATTGACAGGGTGCTTATTATTTGCTGATGAATAAACTGGACAGCATGAAGTCTACATGTTTATGTTAATATTTAAATGTGGATGCATTTTTAGCTTGTCTTTGGTCGTCACCTTGGTATCAAATGCACTGTGTTGGGCTACACCAGACTTTATCTGGTTAGTGTGCATAGCTGTTACAAGCTGCTTCCTGTAGTGCAAGGCCTTAAATCAGTCCCTGTTTGTCTACTGTATACCTCTGACCAAGTCACTTCATTAGATAGCACTCTTTGGTTGCCTTGAAAAAGGACACTTGTATCCTGTGAGCTATCCCAGGCAGTCAGCAAATTTGTTGCGCATCATCTTTTAAATAAATGCACACTTCACATAGCTGCTAATTATTTGTTTATTTTTTTACTATTTGTTGTTTGACTGTGAATCCTGACCTGTCTCTTGTAGTTAAATGGCAGATTCACTTTTAATAAATGTGAGTATTAAAGGAAGAGTTGTTTACCATTGCTCCTGCTAAGTCTACTTTCAATGTAAGAATGTTTTTTAAGATGTGTATACAGACCACACTATTCCTCTGTCATGGTAAGGTGATAATCTGCCTTCTGTGAAATGTAACCAAAGAAAATAAGCAATATTTGCCAAAGCAAAAGGAAAATTATCTGCTTCTCTAAAGCAAACAGTTTCCATTCGCCTTTTGAAAAATTGTAAAGAAGGCTTAGGTCAGTCAAGGGGCCAGTTTATGGGAATGAATCCAATACATCTATTTAGGTGTCACTTTTAGTTATGCAAGCACATTTATCTACTGCTTTACATGTAGTCAAGACAACGGTGCTAATAGATCCATAGGTTCATTGGTGTTTACTAGGCCTTTATAAGCCTAGTCATGCATCACAACTTTCATAAAAGTTCAGGTACCCTTGATTAGTGTAAACAAGAGCTTGGGAGATGAAACATTTACAAGCAGGGGCCTAGGAAATGAACCATTTACAGGCTGCCTGTGTCCATTACAGACATAGGTACCAAACCAAGGCTGAATTTCCTGTTCTGCGTCCAATTGTCCAAGTTACACTTTAATTTGGTTAGGGAGGAGCTCTGCCTCACATGGATAGGGAGCTTGTTCCAGAGAAGTGGTAGTATCTGGGATACATACCTGTCTCTCCAGCAGGTCCTGTCTATATCACAGGCAAGGCTTAATTCTTTAGAATGGATAATCTGCAGATAAAGTCCTCATTTACTCTAAGATTATCAGCTTAGTGGTCACTGTTTGAATATCTAGCTTTTTAAAAATCTGAACTGGCAAATTGTGCTAGGCGTCAATTATATTATCTCTTTATTTATGACCTTTAAGGAATGCAGCAGAAGTGCTGAGCCCTGTAGAGAGCTGTAGTATTTTCCTTTTTTCTTATTTTGTGTATGTCTCAGCAGCTTGCACTTTTGCATTAAGAAATGTTTTGTTTTTGAGCAAGTCATGAGGCATGTAAAACATGCTGAAACAAGTAGCCTTCTAGGTAGTTGCATTTATTTAACAGCCCATCAAAATTAACAGAAGTACATTCTCCAGCATCTTCTCACACTATGGGATTACAACATTTCTGTCAGTAACTAATTCACAAAAGTGACAAAAGACTGCAGGTATTGTGCCTAATTTATTTTACACTTACCTGCAGTAGATCACTAACATAAATTTTGTAGTGGTTCATTATCTTTCACAAATATGGTAGCTAAAACCCACTTAATTCCCCTTACAACCCCAATTGTAGAGCCACCCCTTGAACTGATGAGTTTTTTACCTCTTCTTACCACTCATTATTAACCACCTTATCCTTTTGTCCTAAACATTTGTCATGATTCGCATAAATGAAGTACCACTTCCCACGCCCTGAGTAGCATCTCGCCCTCACCAAGAATGATGCCACAGTACAAAGAATAAATGATCAATTTTAGCAACTGGCTAAGCTACTGGTGTCGTTCAAAGGGGATCCAGTGTCTGTCAGCCTGGGATGACATGTTCGACAAGCCACGCTGCTTCGCCAGAGATGGCTTGCACCTGTCGCCCTTAGACTTCTGAATACTGGCCAAGGCTCTTGCCACCCCCATAGTGCCTATTTTAGGCAAGGCTCAAAAGACAAACCTACCTCCATACACAATACAAGTAACCAGAAACTGAGGGTAATGCTACTCAATGCCAGAAGTCTAAACCTCAAAATGCATGCACTCGAGGCACTCCTTAGCATGGAGCAAATCGATATCTGTGCAGTAACAGAAACCTGGTTCAAAGCTCCAGAGATCACCCCAGCACTACCAGGCTACAACTCATACCATACCTTTTGGCCCCAGAACCTGGAACGAAATATAAAATGAGGGGGTGTAACCATCTTCATAAAGGATATCCATACCTCCAGGTTAGTAGCGCAGCACGAGGCCTCAGAGAACATCCATGTTCAACTAACAGTGGGCAAAGCTGCATTTCAGATTGTAGCTTGCTACAGATCACCTACCTTGTCTCAGGACCCCACTCTGCATTCCTGAGAACACTGGAAAATATAAAGGTCCTACCTAACACCATGATATTGGGACATTTCAACTACCGAAACATTGACTGGGATAACTACTCAAGTACAAACTCCTTTGCCCAATGCTTCCTAGAGTTTATAAACTCAAACGCCCTGGAACAGCTGGTCACCACACCCACAAGAGGTGACAACATATTGGACCTGATCATCACCAACATGGGGATCAGTGCTCCACACCAGAGGTAAACCCCTCGCTGGTAAGATCAGATCATAAACTAATCACACTGGATATCTACATCCCGACCCCACCCAGAGTCAAGGAAACCACTGTGAAAAACTTTTCAAAAGCCAACTTCACACTTCTCAAGACCAAGGTGGAAAGTTTCAAAGCCCCCTTGCTAAAGGATAATGCTGCCCAAACCACAGAATCCTTTACAAATGCATTCTATGAGCATCTACAGGAATGTATGGACTGAGCCATCCCAAGTAAAACCAAGACTCACTCTTCCAAAAAGAGAAAACCAGTCTGGTGGTCCCCAGCCATAAATAAGCTATACAACAGAAGGAGGAAACTATTACAATGATAGAGCAATATCCCAAAAAGGAAAGGCATCACTGATCAATATTAGCAAGAAACTATGATCCCTGATAGAGTCATCCAAGGCCAATTTCGAAAGAAAAATTGCCAAAGACTCTAAAGATAACCATAAAGCCTTTTTTAGCTATGTCAAGAATCTAGGTGGCAACTCTCAGATATGCTCTGAGGTAGTGCAAAATGGCAAAAAAAACACTGAACCAACTGACATTGCCAACATCTGGCTGACAGGTTCAGTGCAATCTTCACCCCCCCTCACCCCCAAAGGGCGTGTGTCCATCCCAGAAGAACGCAGAGCCACAGACATCACAGACACACAGGTAAAAACAGCCCTCTCCAAAGCTAAAAACACAGCATCAATGGGACCAGACGGTATCTCAGGCTGAGTCTTACACGAGTTCCAGAAGGATCTAAACCCTCACCTAAATTCACTGTTCAAACTCAGCCTTACCACAGGCTAGGTACCCAAAGAATGGCGTACAGCAACAGTCATCCCACTCCACAAAGTTGGTGCCACAACCGAACCTGGGAACTATCACCCTAGAAGCCTGACTAGCCTTGTCTGAAAAGCTATGGAGCAAATCATCATGGAACTCATAAACAGAGACATTGGGAACCTCCAGAAACTGGACCATACCCATTTCAGCTTTGTTAAAGGAAGATCCTGCCTCCTAAACCTAGTTGACTTTTTTGAAACAGTTACCAAGGCCATAGATGAAGGAAAGGTAGTCCACACAGCCTACCTGGACCTTACTAAGGCGTCCAAAACCATTCCCCACTCTGGCATCATAGATAAGCTCACCAGCTTGAACATTAACCCCTATGTCATGAGATGGGTTGCCAAATGGCTCAAGGATAGAACACACATGGTCAGAGTTGTGGGTGCCATGTCCGACTCTAAACCAGTTACAAGTGACATCCCACAGGGCTCAGTCCTGGGACCCTTCCTGTTCAGTATATACTTCTCTGAGGTACAGGCAAGCATGGGAGAACTATGGCTGACTTTCCGGCTGACACAGACATCCTCCAGAAGGGTCTTACGGAGACAGATACCTGGTGTCAGAACCATGGCCAAAAGCTGAATGCCAAAAAATGCATAGTCATCCCCTTTGGGAAAAACAAAGTGCCCATGAATTATCACATAGATGGTAATCCACTAAGTACGGAAGATGTAATTAGGGACCTGGGGACTCAGGTAGATAGCAACCTCTCCTTTGATAATCACATTGCCAAAGTGATTAGAAATTCCTTCTATGTAGCCCACCTAATCATGAAAAGGTTCAGCTCTAGATCAAGAGAGGTTATTGTGCCCCTCTACTCATCACTCATTAGGCCCATAATAGAGTACAATGCCCCATTTGGAATGTACCTTACTCGACACCTGCAACACCAATCACAGAAGTACCTCACCAAGAGGATCATGGGCCTCAAAGAGATGCCCTATGCAGCTTGACTAAAGAAACTCCAGCTCTACTCGGTTGCTTACCGCCTGCTCAGAGGTGATCTCTGCCTGACGTATAAGGCCATGTCCAACCTGGAATTAATGGACATGCTCCACCTCAAGAAAACCAAATCTCTTAGAGCCACACACTCCAGTGAATAAAACCTCAGCAAAACAATAAACAGGACATACTGGAGGGATAGATTCCTGTCCCAGAGACTTCCCTCGCTCTGAAATAGAATCCCAGTTTATGTTAGGCAAAGCCCCTCACTGACTCTCTTCAAAAGAAATCTTGACGAGTGGATGGGAAATCGTAAATTTACTCCTGGGATCACTTCAGTGGCCCTGCTAGACAGAGGCCCAGGAAACTAATTTGAAAGGGAGGCAAAAGCCAACACATTCTGGCTAGGCTTTTAAATGCCCTTGGGCAGATAGCTTAGTACCTACCTCTGAACCTATGAACCACGCGCACTTTATTCAATGTTTCTGCTCCAATAACAAACAGGGTCTACCCAAGTCTCTGCCATAAACTTCAACAAACTAATCTCACACAAAATGGCTACTTCTCAAAAGCACCCTAAGCTCCAACCACTCCCCTTTCCTGCAACTTCCCACAAATCTCATTATACCCATTCATAGGTTCATAGGTTGGTACTAGGCTATCAGCCCTAGGGCCAATGCAAGCCTAGCCATAACAATTCCCTGGATATTTCTTCCCACAATATTTACTTCTCCAGGCCCCTGTCTAGCAGGGCAACTGACATGATCCCCGGGGTGAATTTCCTATCTCCCATCCAATCATCAAGGTTCCTTTTGAAGAGGGCCAAAGAGACGCTCTGCTTGATATGTATGGGCAGTCTATTCCAGAGTATGGGAGTCTCTGGGTCAGGAACCTATCCCTCCAGCATGTTTTGTTTATTGTGATGACAAGGTTTAGATCCCTGGGCGTGTGGCTCTGAGGGACTGGGATTTCTTTAAGTGGCGCATGTCCAACAGCTCAGGGTTTGACATGGCCTTGTATGCATATATAAAACACGCCTGTAAACAGTCCTGCTTTTGTACTCAGTTATCAATCAACCTTAAAACAAATGTTTTATTCCTCAGACTCTCTATTGCTTTCAGATCCCATATAAACACTCAACTCATCAGAGGTTATGTAGAATCAAAACCTTCCCCATCAAACTTTCCATTAACAACTTACCATTAACAGCAACTTCAGTGCATGTTCATTAATGTTGACAGCATTAAAAGCTTCACAGAGCAATATATTGGGAATCAGAAAAACCTTGATAAAGTCTGATATCCCTGAACTCTCATTCCACTTCCCTAACCAAAACAAGTTATGCAAATGCAAATAGGGTGGCGCAGTGGTGCAGCGGTTAATGCTGTCACCTCACAGTAAGAGGTTCTCCGGTTCGATTCGCGGCTGGGGTGCCTTCTGTGAGCAGTTTGCATGTTCTCCCTGCATTCGCGTGGGTTTCCTCCGGGTACTCCGGTTTCCTCCCACATTCTAAAGACATGCTTCTGGAGCATTTCACCCCAGGCCTCCACTGAAAACAGGATCTGTGGAACCTAGTCGGACTTTCCCGGTGAACAAATGTTAAATAAAATAAATAAAATAAAAATAAAATAAAATAAAATGTAGACTTGGGAACCTTAGAAGGAGGACAGTCTCTACTCCTTTCTAAAAGCTGCATAAAACAATCCTCATCCCACAATATACAATTAAAAATGAGAATGATATTCACAGTAGTGTGTGGTTTATTGGAAAGGGGAAACTTCTTAATATAGCCATAATGAAATCCCCAATTAACCACACTAAATGGGGTTCCATTGTGTCATATATTCTTTCTAACCGCCAACTCCCAATATGACATTGTAATAATGGGACACAAACACAAACCTTCCATATCTCTTTTTTTTTTTCAATAATCAGTCTTTATTATTTTCCAATTACATAACTACACACTACTATATATATATATATATATATATATATATATATATATATATACAATATTTACATGATTGCTTCCAAAAGTTATACAAACATTATATATTAAAACAAATTATTATAAGGAAATACAACATGAGAATACCATCAGTTTTTAATATTATTACAATCAATAACTAATCTAAGATTGAGTCTGTCTTATAAGTATATATCCTAAGTAACAGTGGATAAGAACCTCTAGGCCAACACAATATTAAAGATTTGCTCCCATATTTTAATATTATTTAAGTTTTTCTTGTGGTCATTGAGTAACAGTTTGTGCACTAATATATGTCTTATAGCTAATGTTTTAAAATTTTCCCAAGATGTCTGGGTCAGGTTCAATCAGTTTGAAGCTATGTATAGTTTCATTAATAAACAAATATTCATGATTATGATCCTTTTTGATTTGTCAAAATTTTCTGGGGGAATATGTAGGATCATGAATTTCCAAGAGAGTGTTGATTGTTGGTAGCCCATTTTCTGTAATTGAAGTTTTAATGAATTCCAAAGTTTAAAAATGCATTTGCAACTCCAAAACATGTGAAGCAGGTCAGCTGTCTGGTCTATGCAGTATGGACAGTTAGGCGAGTTCTTTGAATCAAATTTATGAAGAGTAAGACGGGTATAATAGGCATTGTTGAGTATCATCAATTGTGTAAATAATAATTTTTGTAGTGATACAGACTTTAATGTTAGTTTAAATGCTTCCACGATCTTATTATCATCAACTAATGTTAATTTTTCCCTCCAGTAATTCGATAAAAGAATATGTTTATTATACTTCATCTCTTTTATCAGTTTATATGAGGAAGTTATATATTTTTTGTCTTGTATCAGAGCTTCCCAAAGATTACGACATATATTTAATTCCTCTTCTTTAAATTCAAAGTTATTAAAGTAATTTGTAGCCAGATCTTTTAATTGTCTCATAATAATTAGATAGGAAATAGGGAGACTTTTCTCTTTTAAAATATTGTGAACTGATATCCCAAGCAAGGGGTAGAAATCCAACATGATTAAATCTTTTATTAGAGGGAATTTCTGTAAGTCTATCAATTTATTCCCTAATAATAAGTTTTGGTTCTTGTGAAGTGGTTGAAATACCATCATATACTTTAATAAGTTTAATGAGGTAAAAAGATTTTGAATTGAAGTTATATAGCATTTTATATGTTCCATTAAGTCATATTTACTGAGTGTTCCTCTATTCAAAAAGGGTAGAGCTTTACAGTTAATTCCCACTCTAGTTACATGTCTATATGTTAAGACCAACCATTTGGGTGCCCATTTCAGACTATCCTTATCAAAGTGAATCGCCCTTAAAATTCTGTTAGCATTAATTATCAAGTAATAAGTTTCAAAATCCAGTAAATCTAGACCTCCCCTATTTTTTGGAGCCATCAGTTTCTCGTATGTTATCCTCGTTTTCCTAGGCTCCCAAAGAAATCTCCCTAGACCTATATGAAGCTGTTTAAAAAATTTCCTCGTGATTCTAAGTTGTGTGGCTCTAAGTATATATAGTATTCTTGGAAGAACATTCATTTTGATAATTGCAGTTCTTGCCATCATTGGTAATTTCAGTTTACTCCATCTTTTCAAGTCCAATGTTATCCGATCCCAAGTTGATTTAACATTATTTATAAAAAAATCTCTATTATCAGTTGAAAATATAATACCCAGATATTTTGTTCTCTCTTCCGTCATTACTTGTCCTATCAATGGTAGCAATGAAAAGGGTGTAGGTGTCTTTAGTGGGAATATTTTGGATTTCATAAAATTAAGTTTATAGTTAGAGATTTTCTCAAAGTCTTCTACTGCTTTTAATATTTTCTCAGTATCTGATACAGGTGTGGTACAGTATATATTTAAATCATCTGCGAAAGCAGCCATATTTATCTTCATACCATATAATATTGGGGGATTGTAAAAAAACATTTTGTTTAAGATGTAAAAATAATGGTTCCAAATAAAGATTAAATAAAATAGGAGATAATGGGCACCCTTGTAGGGTACCATTTTTAATTTGTATTCTTTTAGAGCATTCTTGATTGATAAATACATTTGTATATGCGTTATTATATATTTTCCTTAATGTTAAGATAAAATCCTGAGGTATATTGAAGTATGATAACATATCAAATAGATATACCAAGTTAACTCTGTCAAATGCTTTCTGTGCTTCAATTATAAGTGCATAAATATTGAAATTTTTGTACTTGGCATAGGAAATTAATGTGTGAAGCGTTAATGTATTATCAGTGGTCTGTCTCCCATCCATGAACCCCGCCTATTCCTCTGATACTATTAGATTTGTGACCTTTTTCAGTCTATTTGCCAGGATAGATGTCATAATTTTCATGTCAATGTTCAATAGCGAAATGGGTCTATAATTATCTGGGTTTTTAAAATCACTTTTATCTTTCGGTATCAAAATTGTCTTTGAAGCATTAAAGTGGGGATCATTAATTTTATTTTGAATTATATAATTAAATGTCTGTGGAAGTATTCTACTCAAAATCTCACTAAAAGTTTTGTAGAATTCAGAGGTCAATCCATCCGGCCCTGGGGCTTTATGTGGTTTCAGCTTCTTAATTATTTCTGTTACTTCCTCCGCTGAAATCGGTTTAATTAAATCCCTATGAGACTCATTATCAATACTCGGGAATGTGATCTTCTGTAAGAAATCTTTCCTAACTTTGTCTGATAAAAATATCTACTGATCACCATATACCTGATCAAATATTGTTTCAAAAGTATTCATAATATCTGCCTTATTAGTATATGTTCTATTGTTATAATATATTTCTGGTATTAATAGTGTTGATTTTGTTTGGTTAATAATGCGTGCTAGTGCTTTTGAGGGAGTCTGAATATGATTTGCGTATTTTACTAAATATCTCTGTTCATAAAATGATAGTTTACTATTATGTAATAAAAACAATTCTTTTTGACACTTTAATAAGTCTGTTTCTGTTTGTTTATTGTAGTTCCTCATTAACTCCTGATCTAGTAACTTAATTTTGGTTTGTAATTCTTGTAGTTCCTTATTTTGCATTTTTTTATAGTATGTAGCTTTCTGAAGGAAAATCCCTCTTATTTGGGCTTTAGTTGTAGCCCATTCTATATCAACAGGGTGTCTGTTTTTGAGAAGGTTCTGGAGTAACTGTTTGAGTGTCTCTTTAACTTCTTTCAATATGTCATCTTTCCTTAGTAAATATGGATTTAAAGACCAATTGTATCCTCAAAGTCTCCTATTACTCATATTATTATTGTTTAGTGTTAATGTAATCTTTGAGTGGTCCGATAGTTGTCGTGCTTGGGTAGAAACACATGGGTCAGCCGCAATCAATACTTCTGAGATAAAAAAAAAATCAATTCTTGACCACATTTTATGGCAGCTTGAGTAAAAAGTAAAATTCTCTGCTTTCATATGTGTATGTGTATGTTTAAATGGGTCATATAATTTAAAATCGGTTTTAAATTCTTTCAATGCTAACATTGCCTGTTTATTAAAAGCTTTAGATGAACTGAGTTTATCTAACTTGGGATCTTGATATGAATTCCAATCCCCTCCCATTAATATATAACAGTTATTATATTGTTGTAAGATGGAGTAAAGTGAAGTTATAAAATGGTGCTGATTAGTGGAAGGGGCGTATATAGTCATAAGTACTATGGGTTTATCATAGAACTTGGATACCAGAATCACTAAACACCACCGTCCCTCTTTATCTATCTTGACATCTAAGATTTTTTCTTGGTATCGGTTTTTAATTATAATTGCCACCCCTGCACTGTTCGTTGTCCCTTCCGCCGCCACTATCTCCCTAATCCATTTCTTATCCTTCAGCGTATCCCACTGATCATTAGTCAAATGAGTTTCTTGTAGTGAAATAAAGTCTGCTTTTGATTGGAAAAACAGGTGTAAAAATAGCTTCCTCTTTCCCATGTTCTGGAGTCCTTTAACATTCCAAGATTCTATTGTCCACATATGAAGCTTTTCAAAAATGTATTCCTATTCCTACTATTAAGAGATAATCTTAGATTACAGTATTTTAACTTGTCATGAATTATTTGGAAGCAAATCTGACATCCCATCCCTACCCAGTGCTTATCCACTATTCCTCTGGACCAGGATGTACATAGGTTTTTCACATTACTTGAATGTCTCTGGTTATCTAAATTTCTAACTCTACAACCTAACACAAAAACCCTATGTAAAAAACCTACAACCACTATCTCTAAATCTACAAAGCTTAATCCAAACATTCCCTAATAAACACTACTAACTACTAATCTACAGCTCTGGACATATTTATATAATCAAACACATTTACTAATTGTTTTATGGAAATCCAGTTTTACTAATACCTCACTATATTAATAATCAGCAATAACCCTAATATATTTTAACTTCTTGGCATATACAATAGTAATTATTAATTCTCAGATAAAACAAACAGTTGTTAAACATTACAAGACAATTCTAAGCTTATTTTAATTAAATGTTCTAACTGCTTTAGTTAATTGTCTTCCTCCAAAGGTAACAGTCTGCTAAAACTTGTAAAATGTTATGTGAAACAGTAAGACTGTACTACACAAAGCATATGGCTAAATGACTGTGTCTATATAAAATACATTTAAAATACTAGAGAAAGGGAAAAACTAAATGTAATATTTGAAACATTTCAAGTTCACAGTTTTGCATACATTTGTTATACTAACACCATCATGTTACTCTATTAACCAAAGCATACACATACATTTTCCTAATTAAAAATGAAAAAAAACAAAAAGCTATCTAAGAGAAGAAGAGAGGAAAAAAAAAACAACAAAAACAGAGAAATAGAGACACAATTACCATAGTCATTCACAGTACAATATAGAACTCTTCTATTTTAACCAGCCCATTCACATTAGAATTTCCTACCTGAACAGCTGTACATTCCTCATATCCCACTGAAGCTATTTACCCTCCAAATAAGTCCAAGAAGCTTTGTTTTTAACTTTAAACAGTTTCTACAGCTTCCCTATAGTCCTTCCTGCTTGATCAGCTTATTTTCTCCATTTCGATTTCGCGACAGAGGAACCAGTTCGCGGACAGACCTCCCAGATGCGTTACATTGAAATCAGTCCCCCTGCAGACTCCAAAGGACTTCCTGCTACTTCGTGGCTTGATTACGATCGTTGAAGCCATAAATCCTCGGAAAAACCTCGTGGACATGCTGGAACTTCGAGATAAAGAGGTAATTAAGTGTTTCCCGGGGCCTGGTAAAAAGAAAAGAACAAACAAAGAGTTATAAAGCCTCGGATCATCGTAAATATGGAATCCCAGTCTGTCTGATGCTGAAAGAAAAGCCTGAATGCTTTGATCAAACTTCTGAAGGTGGCAGTGCTTTGAAAAGCTTCAAAAAGGTAGGTTTTGCTTCTTTTTTAGTGTTTATTGAATATTTAGTACCATCCACTGTGAAAGTTAAAGTATAGGAAACTTCATTTGGAATCTGATGTTTTTTTCAATCAAAAACTTGCAGTATGGAGCTAGCATTTGCCTGGATTGCCTTATTTGTATTGGTAAGTCCTGTGTCATGGAAATCTTGTTATTTTGCCACATGATAAGTCCACCATTCTTTTTAATAGTTAGAAGTATTTTGCTTGCATCTTGGTAATTCAGTATTTTAGCATAAACATGTCTAGGTGCATTTGAAGCAAATGATTCTCTGATTGCTCTGTGAGCTCTTTCTATAACAATCTGTTTAACACTGTCAGAGTCCTTAAACAGTGTTTCAAGTATTTGTATTATGGTAGCATTAAGCTCATTGTATTGGATTGTTTCTGGGAGTCCTCTAATTATTATATTATTCCATCTGGATTTTGCTTCCAGGTCCAGAATTTTATTTTGCATGGTTTGAATGTCTGTGTCATGAGAGTCTGTTTTTTTCGTAAGCATTATTATTTTATCCTCACTTTCAGCTATTCTGTTTTCTGCCTTATCCATCCTTTCCAAAACTTGATTACATGTGGCACTAAACGTAAGCATTTGAGTTGATAAGACTTTTAAGGCTTCTTGAATAGGTAGCAATGCTGATTTAATTTCCTCCATGCTGACCGGTTGATCTGGTTTGTTTGTTATTCCTGTTTTTGTAGTCTCCCTTTGTGTAACTGTTTTCTGTCTTTTAAAAATAGCTTCTTTCTCCGGAGATTGCAAAGCTGATAGTTTAGTTTTAGAAGTTGTGATTTCCATAGTTTTGTCTTCTTTTGACATTTTGATATACTGCAAACGTATTTATATCAGGAGTAAGGCTTCAGCTGAGAGATATATAATTCCTTTGTTTGTTGCTCTGTTCAGAGTCAGGCTGACCATCAGTTCCAATCCTGCTGTTAGAAAGTATTTTTTCTCTATTTTTTCCTCTCAGAAACGAAGATAGATCTTAGTACTTTAGTTATTGCTGCCAATTAGCTTGTTAACTCTTGTGATGTCTCCACAGGGTTAGTTTTTATTTCTGATATCTGAAGAGCTGTAGACTTGCAGTGTTTAAAGAATGGCGGCCATCTTTGAATCCAAACCTTCCATATCTCTCTCAAACTCTGAAAGACTAGATCTGATTTCAGACCAAGGTTTTACAAAATTAACTCATATTCCAACCACATCTAAATAGACCTGTGAAAAGCATTCCCTTCTAGACCTCATCATCATCATTAGTATTCTACATCAAGTATAATTTTACAGGTAACCCCCATCCATAAATGACCACAGTCCAATAACTTATAATCTCCCACTTTTCAATACCAAATCTTATCCAATACTGATAACCTCCAGATATACAAGCAAATATTGCAAACCTAGAACTACACGAAAGGTCTTTGACAGTACAACCAACAGCTGATGAAACCAAACCACAGGTCCACAGAACACCACCAACTTTTGTTCAAACAATTTATTGAGTGCTTTCGTCAGCAAGCGCAGCTGACCATCAGAATACAAACACCATTTGTTTGCCTCACTTTAAATGCAAAATTTGAATGCATAATTAATCACATGTGAATTAATAGAACTATTTGACTTAAAACCACCGTACATAAATATAAAAAATCGTTAAAACTAACAAATTTATACAAAATCAATGACTACCTATATAAAAACCTTAATAATTAATATCAATAGCAAAATAAATTAAATTAATATTCAGTTCATCCAAAATGTGTCTGTAACTTCAAGAAGCTATTAAAACTAATACTGTCATTGAGGCCAGGGGGACAAGTGGCATTAAGTTAAATTTGCCACCATAATTCCTTAAAATTGAGGTAATCCTCCCATGGCCCTCCCCTAATATCGTAAGCCACTTTTTCAATAATGAAAAATTTTATATTATGTCCAGGAAATTGTGCTATGTGTTTATATAAAGCATTATTGGAGTTGGAGGTGTTAATATCTCTAATATGCTTGTAAATCGTCTCCCTGAAGTTTCATTTGATCTTCCCAGTGTAAAAACCTGGACATTAACAACATGTGGCTCCATAAACCACATCCCTTGCTGTAACAAGAATAACTCCCTAAAATATTAATTTTAATACCATTAATATGTATATAATTACCTCTACCAATAAAGGGACACTATGAACAAAAATCACAAGGCTTAATCCCCTTAGCCTGTATTTGTCCAACCTCATTGTTCCTCTGCAACAGTTGTTTGAATGACACTCCTCTCCTGTAAATAATACAAGGTTTTTCCCCATCTTCTCCAAAATGTTAGTTTGATGGTTAAATATAGTAATTTTTGTGCAAAATGTATGTAATAGCATTATAGTCAGCACAAGATTTTGTAAGAAATGATGACTTCCACGTAGTTTTGGAACATACTTTCTCAAAATCATTCTGTAGGGCTACAGTGTTGGAATATACTTGGGGACTCTGGTACATCTTGTTTAACAAGGGTGCAAAAATGCCCACCCCCCTCTTGGTAAGTATTTCATCATACACCCTGTCAATCAATTTCAGTGGGTACCCCCTTGCTTCCAACATGTCTTTCAATAATACACTTTGCTCACAAAAATCACCATCCCTTGTGGTCATACATGAAATTCGTACATACTGTCCCTTTCACCAGGCGTTTCTTAATGTGCTCTGGATGCCAGCTTTGATAGTGTAACAAGCTGTTGCAATAAGTAGGCTTCCTGTATACATTACTAACTAAACATTTATTTTCAAGGTCCTTTCTTACTAACACATCTAAATAATTAATAACATCCTTCCTGTATTCAAACTTAAATTGAAGGAAATCAGTTGTTCCATTAATGAATTCAACAAATTCTTCCACATCATTCTCATCCCCTTTCCACACAAAAAACAAATCATCAATGTAACATACATAGACATCCCATAAAATAGAGTAAGAGGATTTAAAAAGACACTTCCGCTCTCACATAAGCATGATAATGTTTGCAAAAATGGGGTGGCACAACATGCCCCCATTGCTACCCCTGTTTGTTGTATAAAAAACTGACCTTCAGAATAAATGAATATTGCAAACCTCTTTCCCAAGCTAAAACAGACCATTTAATTTTTCTTTCTGCAAATCAATGATTCCAACACCCTTGCAGCCTGACTAACTACCACTATTCTTCAAAAACACAATCCCCCCCCAAAAAATCACATGACTTTATAAAGCCAACTTCAATCAATGGAGCACCAGAGAACACAAAGTGCTCTACAAGTTAACAGACAATTTTTGCCACACCAGAAACAGTCAAAATAATAAGAAAAATGATTTATAATAACAGTCCAGGATTCATTCACCAGTCTGATAAACCTTGCAAAAAGCCACTAGCCATACATATAAAACAAATTCTCTACATATTTTTCCAACCAAATCTATTCTACAAATCTATCAAATCCTCCACATTTCTCTACAGGAGATAATACCATTCCATCCAAATTCGCCTCCTTAACCCTCAGTATTCTTGTAAGAGTTAACACACATTCCCCACACAGAGAGCACTCACTTCCAACATTACCCTCTTAATCACTTCTCCATAATTCAGTTATTAATCTTCAAAATTATTACTAAGAAAGAAATCCAAGTCACCTTTTACTGTATCCTCAACTCCTATCTCAGAAAACTTCCTTTGTGCTTCATCCATAAAGAAATAATCCTCCGTCTGTCACATATATACAGTTGGGAACTGGTATTAGTTCCACATATTCCAAGCATCTCACATCTAACAGTTGGAAAAGACTTTAAACAAATTTCATTTACCCTGTATCTAGATAACATCTGGCCTATAACCAACTTTCTGACTATAACCACAAAACATTATACCAACTCCCCATCACCCAGGATTTCTGTCTGGGAGAGGCATCGTGATAGCATTTTCCATTCTTACAGATGACATTTTGTCAAACTTAGAAAAAGGCTGGTTCACAGGAGCAGCCTCTTGATCTTACCAATGCTGTTTTAACACGTGGGTCAACACCTAATATTTAACTCTCACATCTTGTATGGTCTACCTTCTTACACTTAGTTTAATAGAATATACAAAATCTATGGTTACTCACACGTGGTGAAAGCACTACACACATGATCTGCAAGTTATAGGGGTACGGCATGAGTGTGAACATTGGTGAAGTATTAATGGTGTTCTAGACTGATGATCCTTGTATGTCCTCTAATCATCTTAAACCACTTTGGCAGGGATTCCCTGCTGCCTGCTATAGTTAAATATGAACTGAGAAAGATGTACTGGCAGCACAAAAAGCTTTCAATTTATATTTCAGTGATTTGTGATTTTTTTTTTAAATGAAAATGTAATGAATGATGGCTATATATCTATGCATATGTGTTGTTAAACTGAACTTTTTTTTTACTGTGTGCTAAATGTACACTTTTTTGAAAGACCTAAGTGAGTCAGTGATAGGGGCAGGGGTGTTTGAGTATTTAGGGTTTGGAATAGAAAAAGACCTATGAAAAGGGAGGTTTAGTCATGTGCATTTATGTATACACACACAGACATACACACATCTACACACACACACACACACACACACACACACACACACACATATTTGTATATATATATATATATATATATATATATATATATATATATATATATATATGTCTGTGTGTGTGTGTGTGTGTTTGTGTGTGTTTTGTGCGTGATTTTCTTGTGTAAGGAATGATGTTTTGGAAGGTAAAGTTTAGCATTGGGGTTAGGGTCAGCAGCAGGAATACGGCTAGTGTTAGCATAAATAACTAAGGCCATACAGAGGGAGTGAAACAGCAAAAACAAACAGCCAAATGAAAACTGTATTTTTTTTTTAAATTAGAAATAAAATTGAAATTAAACGAGTCATACATTTAATCTTAACAATTTATACTTTACCAATGTTTGCATTCATTCTCTACCCCCCATAACTTGAAGATCATGTGTTTAGTGTTTTCTCCAAGCATGAGTAGCCATGGATTATGTATATACTATTAAGCTAAGTTAATGAAGGCAGGCTTGCCCATACATAAACTGCTTTGAAGGCAATTTTTCTGTATATGAAATGTGATTAAATGAGATATGTTTTCATTATATTTTATTCGGTGATTTGTGATTTAATGATAATTGTATTCAACAAGTCATACATATATGTACCTATATCTGTACGTGTGTATGTGTGTGTGTGTGTGTGTGTGTGTGTGTGTGTGTGTGTGTGTGTGTGTGTGTGTGTGTGTAAAAAAAATAACAGATCTGCACCAAGTAGAATTGATACATTCTTTAATGTAAATTATCAAGTGCAGCTGAAGAGCTTTTGTGGTGATAAATAACATTTAACAACACTGTAACTCTGCATTCAGAAGTTAATCATCTATATTCTATAAGGAAGATTATGAGAAATTATCTTTGTGTATATTATTTTTTTATTTTTTTTTTTACAGCAGCAGCATCGATGACTATATTCAGCAACTTAAGATTAAAGATGTAAGATATAAAACAGGTTGGATATGAAGCATAATATTAATCAGTAGAAATAATCAAAACCCAATGAAGTCCGTGCACTGTAATATTCCAATAATGCCATGGGATCATAAAACTACTCTTTGACTTTGTATGTTGATGGAGTTTCAAACTACTTATTGTTTTTGAGACAGGTTACCCATGAGGATTGTAACAAGGATTGGATTTTGGTCACAATAGACATGGTTGATCTTTTTCCATGCATCCCCCATAACACAGGTTTAGCCTGGTTCAGGGAGGTATGCTCAGTGAATAACTTTCTCAGTAATAAAGGTATTAATGTATTAGTAGAACTTCTTGAATCATTTTTTGCACAATAATTTTATCTACTTTGAAGGAGAATATTTTAAGCAATTGACTGGGGTTAAAATGGGACACCTTGCACCGTGTTATATGCTAGTACTGTGCTTTAGTACTAGGAACAGAACATTATGTTTAACTCAGAGCATATAAATTATGTTGGTTAGTTTATAAGATTTTGTATGATATTTTTGTCATTTGGCAAGGTTTGCATTCTAAACTCATTAATTTTATTGGCTTGTTATACTTGTTTATTGATTTTTGAAGTTCACATACTCAAACCCATTGGACACCATTAATTACCTAGATATAACATTGGCTAAGAACACCCACAGTGATGCTGCACTTCTGGAATATTCAAGAGGCCTATACTTTCAAATAACTTTGTTTACTATAGTAACAACCACACATTTTCTTTTAAAAAGGATCCTGTGAAGGAACAAATGGTTAGAACCTCTTGTATAGTGTCTGATAAGTATCAGTTGATGATATGAATAGATAAATGAATATGTTTCTCAGAAGGGGTTACCTATGAGTTTTGTTAAACAAATAAATGAAGTATATAAGAACAGGAATGAGAGATTATTTCCATTATTTAGGCATAACATTGAAAGTGAAACAATACCTAAACCTGATTCACACAACTATGAGTGGATAATGATTATCATGTATGGAAAGGATAGTAAGGAAATGAAGGACATTATCAGCAATAATTAGTGGCTTATTATGACAGTAATATGAGAAAGATTGTGAGTGATCATCCACATTTTGTAAATAAAAGGCATATGGAATTAAAAGAGAGATTAGAAAGAGGTAACACTGAGGGTGATTTTAATAAGTTTGAAAGAAAAGGAGGTAAGAAAAATTGTGGGTCCTAACAGCAGTGTAGATACAATTTCAAGGGCACAGATTTGAGACTTGAGAGCTATAACTACCACTTTAAGTTACAATATTATTTTGATTGCAGTTCCCCCAACATGATATACATTGCATTTTGTGATTTTTGCATAGAAAAAATATGGTAACAGTTGTACAAAGTATAGCTCCAGACAACATAATATAAACCAAGAACTTTAATATTCGGTAAGTGCTTTCACCACTATCCATGGCTTCTTCAGGCCATATACAATTGTAAAAACACACACACAGAGGTTTTTAAAGCTGTCCCTCCCAGTCAATCAGGTTGCTTTAGACACACCCTCCTTTAAAACAACAGTCCCTTCATCTATATTACATAATACTACTTTTAAAATACAGTTTTTATAGCACATTAAAAATCTAGTTCAGCAATCAAAGCATTCAAAGCATTCATAGGCATCTACAAGCATTTCATATTTAGAAACATTTCAAAGCATTGCTTCTATCAGCAGCATATCAAATGCTATATATTATGTTAAGCATCATTATTTATTGCTGTTTTTTCAACTAGCTGGAGTATGGCAGAAAAGAATACTCAGAATAGCATTGAACTGGATTATAACTGATTGAAACAAGCTGAAATAATGAAACAGACTAAGCTTATGGAGATGCTGAAAAGCACTGAAAATCCTCTGATAGTAGAGTCGGCTTCGAATGAAGGCACACTGCAAGAGGAAGGTACTAATATTGGTCATTATAAATTAAGACAATTGGTTAATAACATAGATAGTGATGCATTTAAACTTAAAAAGCTACAGCTACAAAGGTTTCACTTTGAAGCATGTATTTAGTTCAAAGTTATTTCTAGGGGCCTACGGATATTGAAAATGCCTACCTATGGGTCCCAGTATCCAGAACTGTTAAGTAAATAGCAAAAGTTAAATCTAGAAGCAAGCTGCAGCTATTTAAAATTAATGAACAAGTTTTTTAGAGCACAGGAAGAAACTTTTGCTACCAATATTATCAAACAAGAGACACTGTATGAACAGTTTTCTGAAATTGTTGTTGATAAAGCCATGGGCACAATAACTGACACTGTTAGTGTATATGAACGCAAAACTATACAACAGAAATGTAAAACATTAGAAAGGGATTCTGTAGACTTCAAAAAAGACTATGTCTTTTCTTGGCCTAGGCCACAAAGACCAGTAATAGCCACAGCTCATTCTAGTGGCATGAGAGCATCAAATGAAAGGAGAAATGAAGTTGAAATAGCTCCCAGGCCATGTCATAATTATGTGGAGCAAGACACAGATAGAGTAACAATGAATAATTCTGTGACTTCTAGGCCAAATGACGTACGACACTGTGCATCTGAGGGGCTATTAACTCAAGCAACTATGAACCCTACAAATACAGCTGGTGAAATGATCTGTTTGGATAATGCTATTTCACAAGTGGACAATGAAATACCACCGGGCCAACAAGTAGTCAGAAGGAAAGAGAGTGTACAGAGTAAAACACAAACCTTCTCATTTTTTACCCTACCTATATGCCAAGAGAGAGGAAGACAACCATACAGGTTCAACAGCAGAGGCAGGATGAAAAGGAAGGAGCAGCCAGAGATGATGGAACATCCTACTCTGAAGAAGATGTGGAACCAGATTTGAAGTGGAACATTGTATGGAATATATCGGGACAGCATCTCACTAAAGATGAAATCTTAGTGCTACAAAAAGGTTTATCATTCATTCCTGCACAGGCAGCACACATTCCGGAGACTATAATTGAGTTAAAAATGCTTTTAAGAAAGGTTAAGTTAAAATTGAACCTTTCTAATGAAATGATGCAAGGAGTAGCAACCTTTAGGAAACCTAGTAGTTATATGCCACCTAACCATCCTATCCTAGAGGCATTTGGTCGGATTTGTGAGGATCAGCTGTATAAAACATTAAATACACATTCCAAGAATGACAAATATAAGAATTTAAGTTGGAATGAGAAGAAGGCACTATCAGGACTGACAGAAAATATACAAATTGTAGTTAGACCTGCAAACAAAGGGGGTATGACTATCATCATTAATAGAGATCAGTATTATAGATCATTACATAACATGCTTGCTGATGACGAAGTGTATACACCTGTTACTATAGATTATATTCAAGATAGGTATAGAGTTATTAGGATTATTACTAATGATTTTATTATTAATTATGGTATTTCAATGGAACTGGTTCAGTTCCTGATAGTTCAACATCCAGTTATACCCTCATTTCAAGGGCAACCTAAGATACACAAGGACCCTCAGTTTCTACCTTTTAGACCTATAGTTGCAGGCCGAGGTTGGATCACTGAACCATTTTCCATTTTTATAGAAAAGAAAATTAGACCTACATTGGATAAATCTCAAGTAGTGTTAAAAGATTTCAAGCACTTCCTAGAGAGCCTATATACATATAGTGAAACGTCAACCATGAGTGAGGAACACTATTTAGTCACCCTCGATGTAACCTCCCTTTTTACATCAATACCGAATGGTGAAGCTGTTGAATATTTTTTTATAGATTTCTTCACCATAACAGTGACTATGGAGGACAGCTCATAGACATGATATGTAGGTTTATGGAAGTTGTGCTGGAAAACAATACATTTGTTTCTGATAGTAAATACTATTTACAATGTGAAGGTGTAGCTATGGGAACATGCTGTGCTAACAGCTATGCCAACTCAGTTATGGCTCAATGGGAAGTTGAACAGTTGTTTCCACTAGAATTGTATAAGAATCATGTGAAGTTTTACCACAGATTTGTGGATGATATTTTTCTTGTGTGGGACAGTACCCTTCCAGCATTGAATAAATTTGTCAATGATGCACAATTTACTACTAGCTTCCTAAAGTTTACAATGAATCATTCACTTAAAGGGTTGCCATTCTTGGATATATTTGTAATGAAAGGAAATGAAGGTATGTTTGACACCAAAGTTTATAGGAAAGAGTGCTATCATAACACATTATTGTATAGGACAAGCATGCACCCTAGATAAACCTTTTCAAATATAATTAAAGGACAAGGAATGAGGGTCTCACGCTTGAGCAACCAGGAACCCACATTCAAAGAAGGATTGGTAACCCTGGAAAATAATTTATATAATAGAGGTTATAAAAAGAAGGAAGTGACTGATAAGCTTGGAGAAGTAAAGACACTTAGGAAAGGAAGAGCAAAGCCATATTTTTCAAATAAGACAGATCAAGTATTACATACAACTGATGCAATGATTAACAAGAATGTAGTTAATGTCTCTACATCATATACAAGTGATGTGAGGAAAGTAAGAGATGCCTTTAATAAATACTGGCCACTTCTTATGACAGATAGAAGAATTAAGGAAGTGGTTGGAGAGTGTCCTAGTTTTATTTTTAAAAATAGGAAAAATCTTAAACGCATGTTATGCTACCCAAGGAATTTACCTGAAAGTAATGTAAATAATCTAAATACATGGAAAGGTACTAGAGCATGTACCAGTTGCAGTATGTGTCAATATGTTAAAAATACTGATGTGTTTGTCCACCTGGTTACTGGTAATAAATATAAATTGAATGGAACAATCACTTGCAGCAGTATGAATATCATTTATGAGGCACAATGTGATGGATGCTTACATTTCTATGTAGGCAAAACAAACAGGACATTTAAAGAATGCATAAAGAAATATATCAGTAGTATAAGGAATAGGGATTCTGTGAGTGCATTGTCTAAATACATACAGAGAAGTGGTATATACCATGATTTTAAATTTATAGCATTGGAAGAAGTTATTATTGGGGAAAGGCTGGGTAATATTAAGAATCTGACAGAAAGAAGTGAGCTCAGATGGATACTCAAACTCAGAGCAGATAAGGAGAAAGGGCTGAATGGGAAAGTATCCATTAAAAGTGCTTTAGAAGCACGAGGAATACCTAGAAAATAGTGACATATGGTATACTTAATAGGTGGTATTAAAAATATTTCCACTTAGTAAGAACACTGTGGAATTTTACTCAACCTGTCGTAATGTTACTCACTTAAATATGTTTGTAAATAGGGGCTGTCTATGATAAGATTGCTAAAAACAAGATTTGAGAACTTTATCCTAATTCCAGAAATGCCATATATTTAAATATATTTGAGGATAGAGTTTATCCATCACAAAGCAGTGATCTTATCTGTGTACAATATATTTATTACTCATTCAGTATGATGTGAGCAACTATTTGCATATTGCATATATTTACAACTATGCATAATTTATTTGCTATATTAGAATCACCTTCTCATCCTATATATGATAAGTATTTTATCCTTCTACGTGGCACACCTCATCATTAAAGGGTTCTCATCCAGGAAAAAAGAGGTCATTGTTCCCCTCTACTCGTCACTCATTAGACCCATTATAGCGTACAACACCCCTTTTGGAATGTACCTCACAAGACATCTGCAGCAGCTGGAAAGGCCACAGAAGTAACTCACAAAGAGGATTACTGAACTCAAACAAATGCCCTACACTGACCGCCTCAAAAAACTCCAGCTTTACTTCGTAGCATATCGCTTACTCTGAGGTGATCTCTGTCTAACATATAAAGCAATGTCAAACCCAGAGCTGTTGGACATGCTACACCTAAAGAAATCTCAATCCCTCTGAGCTACACGCTCTAGGGACCTAAACCTTGTCACCACAATAAACAGGACATGCTGGAGGGATAGATTCCTGTCCCAGAGACTTCCTATACTCTGGAACAAGCTACCCATGTATGTCAAGCAAAGTTCTTCATTAGCACTCTTCAAGAAAAATCTTGATGAGTGGATGGGAAATAGGAAATACACCCCGGGGATCACTTCTGTGTCTCTGCTGGACAGTGGTACAGGAAAATAACTTTCTTGGGTGGTGTAAGCTATGGAACCGTGCTGGCTAGGCTTACATAGGCTCTTGGGCCAATAGCCTAGTACCTACCTATGAACCTATGAACATATATAGATGTATTACATAATTCTAACTATACATATAGAGTTATCTCTATTTAACATATATACTTATACCAAAGCATCCATCCATCTTTAAATGGCTGTTAGAAGACCCTATTCATATAAAGTACACTATTTTTAAAACACTATATAGTTGTGTAAGAATGCCTTTGGCAAACAGCAATATATTGTTCTGAGTGTGCTATGAAGTATATACTTGGGGTCAATATGTAGGACAAGAACATGAAATAAGTCCTGTTTTTTAAACAAACTGGTGATGTATATAAATGTGTGTGTGTGTGTGTGTGTGTGTGTGTGTGTGTGTGTGTGTGTGTGTGTGTGTGTGTGTGTGTATGTGTGTATGTATATAGCTCAGTGGTCACTTAGGTGGCATTAAAGGACTGTCAACATCTAAACAAAATGTGTCCCCTCATGGAAGTCAACAGTAGCAGCCATCAACCAAATGTGTATGTTGCATCCCTTCATAGTTAACTAACTATCCTGCAGACGTTATGGTTTCCAATAGGTTTGTAAACATTTACATGCAGACATAAACAAGCAAATATAAATGGCTTCCTCTTATGCATACAAGCAAACATGCATCTATCTCTCTCTCTCCCACTATGTGTGTGTTTGTTTTTATATACACATACATACATACAAGATAGATATAGATAAACAATGTAATTGAATGTCATTTTAATTGACTTATAAATCACAAAAAAAAAAGAAAAAAACACAAAGTCATTATTTATTTATTTACATTTGTTAAACAGGTAGTGTCCGACTGGATCAGTAGCCTGTTTTCAGTGGAGACCCGGGGAGAAAAGCTCCAGTACACAGTAAACATTTAGTTACAACTAGTTAAGAAAACAAATCATCTTGTTTATTGCTGTAAATACAGACTGGTATGTTACCTGGTCTTAAGCTTAAAAGAAAGTAAACCATAGTAGATTGTAGCAAAAAGGGTGTTCCCCCCCCTTGTAGCCAGATAAAGTCATAAGAGTCCTGGTAAATTATGTGGACAATTCTCATATGATCCTTATGTTCCAGCTTAGTCAAGAAACCCTTCTCTCTGGCCCTGATAATATCTAAGAGGATACCTTTGTGATCTAAAGATGTCATATTATAATAGACTTTTGCCTTTTAAGACAAATTATTGAATGCAATGCTCACTTTGGCATGTAAAGTCCAATTATATCACCGAAATGGAAAGGTCCCAGTGATTTCTATGCAAAAGTATTAGAGACCTTAAATCCTTCAACTATTCAGTTAGATTCTCCTTGCACTCTGTCGCTTACCATCTTTTCCAAGATGAATCTGTCAATTTCCCACCATGAAATATCCAATCCTATTTGACTTCTTACTGTAAAAAACAATGGCTGAGACAAAGATGGCCGCCATTCTGTAGACACTGTACAGCTACAGCTCTCCAGATACTTGAAATAAAAATCAACCCTGAGATTATACTACAAGATTTTTTGTATTAATCTTTGGATATATCTATTCTACTACAATCAAGCATTGCCTGAGAGGTAAAAGAACAGAAGGAAACTAATTAAATTCACAGGATTAGAGCTGATTGTCTGCCTGACTCTGAAAAGAGTATTAAACAAAGGATCTGTCTGATTTCTGTTTCACGATGTCAAAAGAGGAAAAAAGCATGGAAACAACAACTAAAACCAAATTATCAGCACTGCAGTCACCAGAAAAAGATTCAACAATCAAAAGGCAGAAAACTGTAAAACAACAGGAAATTTTAAAATCTGGAATGACAAATAAACCGGATCAACTGGCTAACATGGAAGACATCAAAACTGCTTTGTTGCCCATACAAGAAGCTTTAAAAGAACTTTCAAACCAGGTACTTTCTTTTGGTGCCACATGCAGTCAAATTCTTGAAAGGATAGAGAAATCAGAAGCTAGGATATCCTAAAATGAGGACAGAATAACATTGCTTACAAAAAAAACAGATATTCATGACCTGGACATTCAATCTATGTAAAACAAGATTCTGGACTTGGAGGCAAGATCCAGAAGGAACAACATAATTATCAGAGGAATTCCTGAAACTATTCATTGTAATGATTTAATGTCTACCATTATACAAATACTGGAAATACTGTTCAAGGACGCTGACAAATTGTTATAGAAAGAGCCCATAGAGCTCTCAGGGAAACACAAGCCTCAAATATTCCTAGACCGGTTTATGTCAAAATTCTCAATTACCAGGATGTAAACAAAATAATTCTAACTGTTAAAAAGAATGGAGGTTATGTTATGTGGCAAAATAATAGAGTCTCTATGGGACAGGATTTACCATTGCAAATAAGACAAGCCAGACAAGCATTAGCTCCATACTGCAAGTTCCTCATTGAAAAAAATATTAAATTCCAGATGAAATACCCTAATACATTAATTTTTACAGTTGATTGATCCAAATATTCCATTTCTACAAAAAAAGAAGCAAAACTTACCTTTTTGAAGACTTTCAAATCCCTCCCAACTTCGGAAGCTTAACTGGAACATTCAGTCTGTTTACAACAACGTGGATACTGGGATTCCATGCCTACTATACCTCGAGGCTCCAAAATCCTTTGTTTGTTCTTTCTTCTTCACCAGGCCCCTTGGTTAATAATTAACTAGTTTTTTTTTGCAGGTCCAGCTTGTTTACGAAGATTTCACGAACTTTTACAGCTTCTACGAACTGTGTTCCTTCGTGAGGCAACAGGAAGTCCTTTAGATGCTGCTGAGGGTCCGCTTTCGTTGTGGCACATCTGGAAGTCCATCCACATAATGGTTCCCCCTTCACGAATTTGAAAATAGGATTTCATGACCAGGAAGTAGATAGAGCTCTGTGGAAGCAGTGGAACCTACTGGGAATGAAAAACGAGGCTTCGTGGACTTTTAATGTATGTTTCAACTTTTATTTCTGTAAAAGGGAATGTGAATTCACTCAGGTAGGATTTAAACTGAATATTAATGTAGTGGTTCAAATGTGTCATTTAACTAATATAATAGAAGTAACATAAAGTTATCATAGTTATTCTATTTTTTTAGGTAGTTTGCCTGAATGTGGAAGTGCCAATAATATTGTACTGTACTGCAATATTTATTCTCCTGCTTTTAGATTGTGTTTTAATACTGTAAATGTTTAGATACAAAGGGGTTTTAATGCGGGGATAGTTAGTAAATTAAAAGCACATAATGTATCCTGGTATTCCTAGGGAAATGGAAGGTTATTTTTCTGATGTGGTTCTGAATGTTTTGTGAACTGTGCTATTTAGTTATTGTTTATATATTTAAATATAGTATCTGCTAAGAATAGTTAATGCTACTTGTATTCACCAATGCTGCTGTCATCACAATGTTAAATAAATTAGATTAGATAAACAATGTCAAATTTAATGTTTTAAATATAAATTAAACATATAGTGCATTATCTTGTATTTAATAACATTACTGTTTAATAGGAGAACTGTCATATATCTGTTTAGGTTAGATTTAAATAAGATAATTAGATATTCTAGGGTAATATAACCAAATTATAGAAATAATAATATATGTTAACTATTAGAGAGGTAGAATAGTAATTTTGCATGTAAGGAATATCATTTGTCTTAACTAAATAATGTGTTCAAGAGCTGTAGATAGATACCAGTGTTTAGTAGGGAATGTTTTGGTTAGGTTTTGTAGAGTTAGATGTAGTTAATATTGGTTTTTTTGCATGTTTTTAGTGTGTTATTTTGTAAGATAAAGAACAGATATTTAGTAATGATGTGTACCAATAGAAGTTTATACAGTGTAAAAAACCTATGTTTGTCCTGGTCCAGGGGAATAGTGGATAGGCACTGGTTAGGGATAGGATGTCAAGATTGCTTCCAGATATTACATACTGTGCTAATACATCTGAATCTGCCTTTCTTGTTAAGTGGTACAGACTATTTGTAGGCTTCTGAGCCCCCAAGCCCTTCTGTGTTTGAGGGAAGCCTTCTAGCTTGTTTTTTTTTCTTGTAACTAGCCAGTTTTCTAGTTTCAGCACTCAAATCTGTTTCTTTCATCTCAGCACTTGTTCAGAAAAAAAAAAAAAAAAAAAAAAATTTCATCTGCTTTTACTGTCCTTGTGTTTTTACCTACTTCTTTTTACTTTTGCATCATCTTAAAATACTCAATTGTATTTATTACTGCTTGGTGTAACTCATTCTAAGCCTTTTGGTTTAAACACTTGGGCTTCGGACCAGTTAGTTGTTTTGCACTGAGAGGGTTTGTGGTCTGCACTGTTGTGGCAGAACAGGTAGCTTACATCCTTCTAGGTTGAGAACTGCTGATTGAGGGCTCAGTGTCTGTTATTCTAAAAGTGTATTAATTCTGGTTTAAGCACTTGGGCTTTCAAACCAGTTATTTTACATTAAGAGGGTTCGTGGTCTGCACTCTTGTGGGAGGAGAGGCTGGACTCTGCCCTTCTGAGCTGGGAATTTCTGGTTAAAGGCTTATAGTGCATGCATATCTGAACTGTTTCTTACTGAAGTTGGTGCGCCTTGTTTGCTGTGGCATAGACTGGATTCGGGCCTGCTGGATCTAGCTTTGTTTGTGTAACTTGAGCACTAATCCAGACATTCTCTAAAGTATTCAATGGTATTTATTACTGCTTGGTTGTAACTTGATTAAAGTGTAGCTATCATTCAAGTCTTTTGGATTAAGCACTTGGGCTTCAGACCAGTTGTTTTACATTAGGAAGGTTTGTGGCAAGCACTGTGGTGGCAGGACAGGTAGCTTTCATCCTTCTAAGTTGGGAACTGCTGATTGAGAGCCCAGTGTCCAAGTGTATTAGTTCTGGTTTAGGCACTTGGGCTTCAGGCCAGTTATTTTACATTAAGAAGGTTTGTGGTCTGCACTCTTGTGGGAGAAGAGGCTGGACTCTGCCCTTCTGAGCTGGGAATTTTCTGGTTAAAGGTTTATAGTGCCTGAATATTTGAACTGTATCTTACTGAAATTGGTTCACCTTGTTTGCTCTAGCATAGACTAGATCCAGGCCTACTGAATCTAGCTTTGTTTATATGCTTGTTGTTTGTTTGCTTGTTATTTCCCTGGAAGCTAATTCACCTAATACGCAACTTCTCAGCGCTTCTGTGGATCACTAGTGATATCTGCATTGCTTACTGTACTTATTTCCTTGTTTCACTTGAAAGAAAGTTACTGTTTGTCGTTTTGCATTTAGTTACTTGTAACACATTGCACTCAAGTTACCTGGCACTTGCTCACTAAAGCAATTATATAAGTCAGCACTAAAAATTAAAAGCACTACACCCTCACTCCCCACTGGCCCTTGTTTTCAATTAAGGTTTTCCCAATATTATTCTAGCATGTCCAAAGGTCAGTTGTCAATCTCCTCTCCGGTCCAGCTGGTGAATCTGGGAATCTTGAGGCAATGTTATAACTGCCTCATGTACACAGACAACCCTCTCCTCCTCCCACATAACACAAATACTTGCGAGAGATGCAGCTATTTAGCCAAACTGGAGGCTGAGCTCTCTCAACTCAGGACTGGCAAGACCAGACAGGAGGAGAAGGCAACTACACACACCACAAAACCAGCCTCACATAATGCTACCACTCCACTGAATCAAACACATAAACACACAAAGACATACTCGGAGGCTCTGAGTAAAATTTACCTAAACAGCAGAGGCCTCCAAAGCAGACACCCAAACAACTGCTACCTCAAGACACCCCACAAGCAACACATAAACCACAAAAGCAGTGTGCAAAGCAGTCACAGCCCTTAAGGCCAAATACAACACCAAACATACTTGTCATAGGTGACTCCATAGTCAGACACACTGACGTCCCACTCACCAGGCTGAACAAGGAGAGGGTCACAGTAAGCTGCCTATCGGGCGCTAGAATCCGCCACATAACACAAGCACTCGGGTCACTCCACAGCAAGTACAAATATGACACAGTCATTGTCCATGCTGGTGTGAACGACCTGAGACGTACCTCCCTGGACTGCATGAAAAGAGACATAGAGGAGCTCTCTGATTATGTAGCCCAGGCAGGTATGACCCTAACCCTGAGCAGTATCCTTCCTTCACCAAGAATGATGCCACAATATAGAGACAAGATGATCAGCTTTAACAATTGGCTTAATGTCTGGTGTCATTCAAAGGGGATCCAGTGTCTGTCTGCCTGGGATGACATGCTTGACAAGCCACGCTGCTTAAGGGACGGCTTGCACCTGTCACCCTGGGATTCCGGATATTGGCTAAGGCTCTTGCCACCCCATAGTGCCTTTTTAGGCAAGGCTCAAATTCTAAACCTACCACCCTAGAAAACAAAAATGGGAAGAAATTGAGGGTAATGCTGCTCAATGCCAGAAGTCTAAATCTCAAAATGCACGCACTCGAGGCCCTTCTCAGTATGGAGAACATCGATGTCTGTGCTGTAACTGAAACCTGGTTCAAGGCTCCTGAGAGCACCCGGCACTATTAGGTTTTACCTCATATCATGCGTTCCGGCCCCAAAACCCGGACCACTCCACAAAAGGAGGGTGTATCCATATTCATAAAGGATACTCACACCTCCAGGTTGGTGGCAACGCATGAAGCTCGGAAACCATCCAGGTGCAACTAACCATAGGCAAAACTGCTCTACAAATTGTAGCATGCTACAGGCCACCCTCTCAAACTCAGGAACCCCACACAGCCTTCCTGAGGACACTGGAGGGTATAAATGTATCTCCAAACACCATCATATTGGGTGACTTCAACTACCCGAATATAGACTGGGAACATTACTCAAGCCCTAACTTTCTAGCCCAACGGTTCCTGGAGTTCATAAATTCAAATGCCATGGAACAGCTAGTCACTGTTCCCACGAGAGGAGAAAATATACTAGATCTCATTGTCACAAACATGGGGACAAAATGCTCCACACGAGAAGTATATCCCTCATTGGTGAGATCTGATCATAAACTAATCTCACTGGAAATCCACATCCCGCCCCCACCCCAAACAAAAAAGACCATAGTGTAGAACTTCTCTAAAGCAAACTTCACACTACTCAAGACTGGTGTGGTATCCTTCAAGGCCCCTGAGTCAGAGGAAACCACAACCCAAGCTGCGGAAGCCCTTACAAATGCCTTCTATGAACACCTCCAGGACTGCATGGATCAGGCAATCCCAAATAAAACCAAGACTCTTTCCACAAAGGGCAAACGTCCAGTCTGGTGGACCCCAGCCATTAACAAACTTTACAATAAGAGGAGAAATCTATTACATGATAGAACAAAATCCATAAAAGGGAAGTCACCCCTGATCATTATTAGTAAAAAAATACGAGCACTCATAAAATCAACTAAGGCCAATTTTGAGAGAAAAATTGCCATGGATTCAAAGGACAATCATAAGGCCTTTTTCAGCTATGTTAGGAACCTGGGTGGAAACTCACAGATATGCTCAGAATTAGTCCAAAATGATACAAAAATCACTGAACCCACAGACATTGCCAACATACTGGCAGACAGGTTCAGTACAAACTTCACCCCCTCTCCCTAAAGGAGAGATAACTATCCCAGCCGAGTGTAGCCTCCCGGACATCTCAAATGCGCAGGTGAAAGCTGCTCTCTCTAAAGCTAAAACACAGCATCAATGGGACCGGATGGTGTCCCCGGCTGTGTGCTACATGAGCTAAATGAGGAATTAAACCCGCACATAAGGCAGCTGTTTAATCTCAGCCTTACCACAGGATACGTGCCCAAGGAGTGGCGTGCAACTGTGGTCCCACTCCACAAAGGTGGCGCCTCACGGACCCTGGTAATTACCGCCCCATAAGCTTAACAAGTCTAGTCTGCAAAGCTATGGAGAGGATCATAATGGAGCTCATAAACAAAGATATAGGGGACTTGCAGACATTGGACCCGACCCAGTTTGGCTTTGTCAAGGGAAGATCATGCCTTTTGAACTTGGTCGACTTCTTGAAATAGTCACCAAGGCCATTGATGAGGAAAGGCAGTCCATACAGCCTACCTTGACCTTGCAAAGGCTTTCGACACAATACCCCACTCGGGTATTGTAGAAAAACTTACCAGCTTAAATGTAAACCCATATGTCACAAGATGGGTTGCAAACTGGCTTAAGGACAGAACCCACAGGGTTAGAGTTGCTGGCGCTGTGTCAGACTCCAAGCCGGTCACAAGTGGTGTCCCACAGGGCTCGGTCCTTGGCCCCTATTGTTTGGCATCTACTTCTCAGAAGTACAGGCCAACATGGGAGGACTTTGGCTGACAAAGTTTGCAGATGACTGCAAACTGGGCCATAGTGGAAAGTGCATCGGACACGGATATCCTTCAGAAGGGACTCACTGAAACAGATAGCTGGTGCCAGAGCCATGGCCTGAAGTTAAACGCCAAAAAATGTATAGTCATACCCTTTGGGAAAAACAAGGTAACCCCAAGCTACCATATAGGTGGCAATCCACTAAGCACAGAAGAGGTTATCAGGGACCTGGGGACCCAGGTTGACAGTGGCCTTTCTTTTGGCACTCACATTGCTAAAGTGGTTAGAAAGACCTTCTACATTGCCCACCTGATCATGAAGGGATTCACATCCAGATCTAGTGAGGTCATTGTTCCCCTGTACTCTTCACTTATCAGACCAATGATCGAGTACAATGCCCCATTCGGGATGTATCTCACCCGACATCTGCAGCAATTGGAGAGACCCCAAAAGTTCCTCACCAAAAGGATAAAGGGACTCCAAAATCTGTCATATGCTGCCAGATTGAAGAAACTCCAGCTCTATTCAGTCGCATACCGTCTGCTCAGAGGTGACATGTGCCTGACATACAAGGCCATGTCCAACCCGGAATTAATGGACATGCTCCACCTCAAAAATCCAAATCCACCAAAACCACTAGAGCAAGCGACTTAAACCTTAGCACGGATATAAATAGGACGTGCTGGAGGGATAGATTTATCACTCAGAGACTCCCTATGCTGTGGAATAAAATCCCGGTCCATGTGAGGCAGAGCACCTCGCTGACTCTGTTCAAGAGAAATCTAGACCTGTGGATGGGAGATCGTAGGTTTACCCCGGGAATCATCTCTGGGTCACTGCTGGACAGAGGCACAACAAACTAATGGGCACAGTATTTTTTCATATAAGGGGTGGCGTAAGCCACAATAATTTGGGCTAGGCTTATAAATGCCTTAGGGCAGATAGCCTAGTATGAACCTATGAACCTATGAACCTATAGTTTTTAAATTTTAAAATATACTTTAAAGTTTTAAAAATCTTAGTATGTGGATAATAGACTCATGGAATGTTAAAGGCTTCCAGAACTTGAAAAAAAGGAAATTATTTTTTCATTTACTCCTCCAGTCAAAAGCATGTTTTATTTTGTTACAAGAAACCCATTTGACTGACGATCAATGGACTGCCCTTAAAAATAAGAAATGGATCAGAGAGGTGATAGCTTCGGAAGGGACAACTAATAGTGCAGGGGTGGCGATTATTATTAAAAGTCAGTACCAAGAGAAAATCCTTGATTTTAAAATGGACAAAGAGGGAAGTTGGTGTTATGTGATTCTTGTATCCAAACGTTACGATAAACCGGTGATACTTTTTAACATATATGCCCCATGTACCAATCAACAAATTTTCATAACATCACTTTATTTTATCCTGAATCAATATAATAATTACTATATAATAATAGGAGGTGACTGGAATACATACCAAGACCCTAAATTAGATAAATCAAGCTCCCATAGGCCCTTTAATAACCAAGCAGTGATAGCACTACAGGAATTTAAAACAGATTTTAAATTATATGATCCATTTAAATATAATAAGAATAAAATGAACGCAAATAACTATACATTTTATTTAAGTTGTCATAAAATGTGGTCCAGGATCGACTTTTTTCTAATTTCAGATGCACTAATGTTTTTTGATCCCTATATATACATACAAGCTCGACATTTGTCGGATCATTCTAGGATCACATTAACTTTCAATAAGGACACTAGTCATAAGATACGCTTTAGAGGTTATAATTGGACATTAAATCCATATTTATTGCATAAAGAAGATGTAATAAAAGAAGCTCAGGAGTTCTTTAATCAATTACTAGCTAATCTTTTGGAACACCGTCATCCGACATAGAATGGGCAACTACCAAAGCACAAATTAGAGGAATGTTTCTCCAAAAGGCTACTTATTATAAGAAATTACAAGTGAGAGACATACAAGAATTGGAAACTAAAATTAAATTACTGGATCAGGATCTAATTGGGAATTATAGTAAACAAACTGAAACAGAGTTATTAAAATGTCAGAAGGACCTTTTTTTACTACAAAACAGTAAATTATCATTTTATGAGCAGAAAATGCTGGTAAAATACGCCAATCACATACAGACCCCTTCAAAAGTACTAGCACGTATTATTAATCAATCGAAAATACCCTCTCAAATCTCTGAAATACACTTTAATAATAAAACATATACCAATACTGAAGATATCATGAAGGTATTTGAACTAATATTTTCACAAGTATATGGCGAGCAACAGGAAGTAAATATAAATAAGAGTAATAATGATTTTCTGCAGAAAATTATTTTTCCGAAGATTGGTGATGAGCTTCACATGAACTTAATTAAACCAATTTCTTCAGAGGAGATAACTGATGCAATTAAGAAGTTGAAGCCATATAAAGCTCCGGGACCGGATGGTTTGACCACAGAATTCTATAAAACTTTTAGTGATATATTGGGGAAAATACTTCCACAGGTATTTAACTATATAACTAACAATAAAATTACTGACCCGCACTTTAATGCTTCGAAAACTATTCTTATACCGAAAGAGAATACTGATTTACATAACCTGGATAATTATAGACCTATTTCACTTTTCAATATAGATATGAAAATTATGACATTGATTTTGGCTAATAGATTGAAGAAGGTAATTAACCTGATAATATCAGATGAACAAGCTGGTTTTATAAATGGCAGACAAACTACAGATAATACGTTATCACTTCATACACTGATTTCTTATGCCACTCACAGGAACTGTAATGCATATGCACTCATAAATGACGCACAAAAAGCTTTTGATAGAGTGAACTTAGAATATTTGTTTGATATTTTAGCATGTTTTAATATACCGTAAGAATTCATTTTAACTTTAAAAAAACTATATAATAATCCATATACAAATCTAGTTATTAATAGGAATCTCTCAAAAAGAATTCAAATTAAGAATGGTACCTGCCAAGGATGTCCGTTATCTCCTATATTATTCAATTTATATTTAGAACCATTATTTCTACATATTAAACAAAATATTTATCACAATGCTCCATAATTTATGGTACGAAGATTTCCATGGCTGCTTTTGCGGACAATTTGAATATTTATTGCACAACACCTGTTTCAGATATTAAGAAAATATTAAAAGCTGTGGAAGACTTTGCAAAAATATCTAATTACAAAATAAATTAAAAAAAAAACAAGGTATTCCCATTAAAGATGCCTACACCATTCTCGCTTTTACCATTGGTAGGGCAGGTAAAATCCGAAGAAAAAATAAAATATTTAGGGGTTGTTTTTTCAACAGATAATAGAGACTTTTATGTAAATAATGTTAAGTTAATTTGGGAACAGATAGTCTCTGATTTAAAAAGATGGGATAATCTGAAATTACCAATAATGGCAAAGACCTCAATTATTAAAATGAACATACTTCCCAGAATACTATATACCTTTAGAGCTACTCAAGTTCAAATTTCCAAGAAATTCTTCAAACAACTTCATACAGAATTAGCTAAATTTGTATGGGAACCTAGAAAAGTTAGGATATCTTATGACAAACTGATGACTCCGAAAAATAGGGGGGGGTTGGAACTACCAAATTTTGAAACATATTATTTAATAATAAACGCTAATAGAATTCTAAGAGTAGTTAACTTTGATAGAATCAATTCGAAATGGGCTCCTAAGTGGTTGATTCTAAATCATAAACATGTTGCTGGTCTGGGTATTAATTGTAAGGCATTACCTTTTTTAAACAAAGAAACCCTTAAAATGTACGCTTTGATGGAGCATATCAAAATATATATAATATCAGTACAAAGTCTGTTTAACTCACTAAATCTTTTACAATATATGATGATTTTTCAACCATTTCACAAAAATCCGAATTTGAAAATTGGTAATCAGTTGATATACCTTAAGAAATTCCCACTTATAAGTAATTTAACCATACTCGATTTATATCCCTTTCTAGGTATCTGAATACATAACATACTAAGAGAGATGGATCTCCCTAACTCATATTTAATTATAATAAGACAGTTAAAGGACCTATTAATAAGCTATTTTGGTAAGAGGAATTTCAGAATTAAAGAAGAAGATTTAAACATTTGCCTAAACTTATGGCAAACCTTAACATAGGAATGTAAATATATAACAGCGTCATATAGTTTGATGAAAGAGGTGAAATACAATAACCAAATACTTTTATCGAAATACTGGAAGGAGAAATTGTTAATGATTGAGGATAGTAAAATAGTGAGAGCAATTAACTTAACCGTAAAATCAGTGTCCCTTCAAAAGTTATTATTTACTCAGTTGATGATATTTAATAATGTATTATACTGCCTCACTTTACATAAATTTAACTCAAAAAAACTCACCCAAATGCCCATATTGTATAGATCAAACGGCTGACCTTTTACACATGTTCTGGAGTTGTAAATGTATTTTTAAACTCTGGAATTCTTTGAAATTCCAACTACAAAAAATGGGATATCAACAGTCTACACTTTCTTGGGAGTTTATGATTCTGCATATTCCACCAACTAATTTGGATAGATCCCAAAGGATCATACTCGTAAATATCTTTTTGTTAATGAAGCTGTATATAGCTACAAATTGGTTGAACCCATCCCAGACTTCATGGGAAAATTTCAAGAGTGTAGCAATAAAACATATCTTAGCACATAAATTATTAATTAGTGATCATAAGAAAAGTGTAAATAATACAAAAATATGGGAGCAAATCTTTAACATTGTCTTAGCTTAAGGTTCCATTCCACTTTTCTCTGGGAAGTACAGACTAACTATGGAGTGTCTATAGATATGCCTTATACTGATACTAGATTTTTATTCCTTTTTTTTTTTTTTTTTCTCTCTGTAATATCTATTTAGAAGTATATAGTTATGTATAATGACTCTATGTAACTGTTGGAAGCATTCATGTATATATTGTAAATAGGTTGTAGTATTGTATTAACATTTAGAAAAAAAAAAAAAAGAAGAAAAATAAAGAATTATTATTGAAAAAAAAAACATAGGCTATACAAACCTTTTAATAAAACCTAAATGTACACCAATAAATAAATATATAAGCAAATAAATATATAACTAAATAAAAATAAAGGCTAGATAAATAATAATCCACTGTGGTTATATGCTTACATTGTAAATAAGATACTCTGGAATGATAGCTTCTTAACTAAGTCTGTTCCCAACCTATGGAATAGGTTACCAATACAGATGGAGCAAGTACACCTCTGTCTGCGTTTAAGACTAGTCTCGATGATTAGATGGTAGATATAAATTTGCAGAAGGATTATTATGTACAACACTGCCTTGATTGGGAAGTATGTACTACTAAGTACTTGTAATGGGTGGCATGAACTTTTAAGTGTGTGTACTTAAAGATGTATATGGCTAGGGATCATGTAGTCCATGTGATAATTTCTCTGCCATTTTTCCTGTAATACAAAGTTCATATAGCAGGTCTGTTTTCAATGCTAACTTCCAATCCCCATTGCTACATACATTTGTTTGTGTATAAAAAGGATAACAACTTGATATGTATACATGTATGTGTGAGTGTGTATGTAGATATATATATATATATATATATATATATATATATATATATATATATATATATATATATATATAGTTACATATTACATTATCGAAGTTTCAGTACTTTGAAAACCATATGGTTGACACCATATGATCGAAGTACTAAAACTTCGAAAATGTTAAAAAAAAAAAAAAAACAAAACAAACAAAATTAACTGCTGTGAGAAGGGGGGCAATCACATTTGCACCCCTACACCCCCCTACTTAAATATACCAACTCCGAGATCGCACTTTAACCGAGTTAAGCACAGGAAAGGGAAGGTTTCCCTTTCCTATGCTGTAGCATGATCTCAGAGTTGGTATATTTAAGTAGCGGATGGTGTGGGGCGTGCAGTGGGGCTTGTCCCCCTGCCTACACCCTTTACTTTTTTTTAAATTTTTTTTATAATTTTTTACGGACATTCGAATATTTAATCGTTCGATCATTTAAGGTCGACCTTTAGTGATTCGAACAACTGAATATTCGCTGTGCCAATAGGAACCCATATATATATTTTATATATATATATATATATATATATATATATATATATATATATATATATATATATATATAATATGTCATCATCTTCTTTCAGCTGTTCCTGTTAGGGGTCGCCACAGCAGATCACCTGTTTCCATTTCTTCCTGTCCTCTGCATCTTGCTCTGTCATACCAACCACCTGCGTGTCCTCTCTCACCACATCCATAAACCTTATCTTAGGCCTTCTTCTTTTCCGGTTACCTGGTAGCTTCATCCTTAACATCTTTTTCCCAATATACACAGCATCCCTCCTCAGCACATGTCCAAACCAATGTAATCGTGCCTCTCTGGCTTTGTCTCCAAACCTTCCAACCTGGGCTGACCCTCTAATATACTTATTCCTAATCCTGTTCACCCTCGTCACACCCAGTGCAAATCTTAACATCTTTAATTCTGCCACAACCAGCTCATACTCCTGCCTTTTTGTCAATGCCACTGTCTTCAACTCATATAACATAGCTGGTCTCACTACCCTCTTGTAGACCTTCCCTTTCACTCTTACAGGTACTTGTCTGTCACAAATCACACCTGACACTCTTCTCCACCCACTCCATCCTGCCTGTACTCTCTTCTTCAGCCCTCTTCCACACTCACCGTTACTCTGAACTATTGACCCCAAGTATTTAAACTCATCTACCTTCGCCACCTCTACTCCTTGCATCCTCACCATTCCTCTATCCTCCCTCTCATTCACACACATATATTCTGTCTTAGTCCTGCTGACCTTCATTCCTCTTCTCTCTTGGGCATATCTCCATCTATCCAGGGTCTCCTCCACCTGTTCCCTACTCTCACTACAGATCACAATGTCATCTGCAAACATCATAGTCCACTGGGATTCCTGTCTGATCTCGTCTGTCAACCTGTCCATCACCATTGCAAATAAGAAAGGGCTCAGAGCTGATCCTTGATGTAACCCCACCTCCACCTTAAACGCATCCATCACTCCCACCGCAGAACTCACCGCTGTCACACTACCCTCGTACATATCCTGTACCACTCTTACATACTTCTCTGACACTCCTGCTTTCCTCATACAATACCACAACTCCTCTCTAGGCACCCTGTCATATGTTTTCTCTAAGTCTACAAAAACACAATGCAACTCCTTCTGACATTCTCTGTACTTCTCCATCAACACTCTCAGAGCAAACATCGCATCTGTAGTGATCTTTCCCAGCATGAAACTATACTGCTGATCACTAATCATCACGTCCCTTCTTAACCTTGCTTCCACTACTCTTTCCCATAACTTCATGCTGTGACTGACCAATTTAATCCCTCTGTAGTTACTACAGCTCTGCACATCACCCTTATTCTTAAAAATCAGTAGCAAACCACTTTTTCTCCATTCCTCAGGCATCCTCTCACTTTCCAAGATTTCATTAAACAATCTGGTTAAAAACTCCACTGCCATTTCACCTAAACAGTGCCATGCTTCCACAGGTATGTCATCTGGGCCAACAGCCTTTTCATTCTTCATTCTCTTCATAGCTATTCTTACTTCCTCCTTGCTAATCCATTGTACTTTATGATTCACTATCCCTATATCATCAAACCTTCTCTCCCTCTCATTCTCTTCATTCATCAACCCCTCAAAGTACTCTTTCCATCTCCTCAACACACTCTCCTCACTTGTGAGTATGTTTTCCTCATTATCCTTTATCACCTTTACCTGCTGCACATCTTTCCTAGCTCGGTCTCTCTGTCTAGCAAATCGGTACAGGTCCTTTTCTCCCTCCTTAGTATCCAACCATTCATACAACTCTTCATATGTCTTATCCTTAGCCTTCACCACCTTTATCTTTGCCATGCACCTCATCTCCTTATACTCCTGTCTACTTTCTTCATCTCTCTGACAATCCCACTTCTTCTTTGCCAACCTCTTTCTCTCTATACTCTCCTGTACTTCCTCATTATACCACCATGTCTCCTTGCCGTCCTTCCGCTGTTCAGATGTGATACCAAGCACCTTTCTAACCGTCTCCCTTACTAACTCTGCTGTATTTACCCATCTATTTGGTAACTCTTCACTGCCACCCAGTGCCTGTCTTAACTCATCCCTGAACTCCACCTCACAATTAGCCTTTTTCAATTTCCACCATTTGATCCTTGGTGCTGCCCTCACACTCCTCCTCCTCTTCTTGATCACCGTCATCCTACAAACTGCCATCCTATGCTGCCTAACTAGACTTTCTCCGCTCAACACTTTACAGTCTCCAATCTCCTTCATCCTGGCCCTCCAACATAAGATATAATCCACCTGTGTGCATCTTCCTCCACTCTTGAATATCACCCTATGCTCCTCCCTCTTGTTAAAATACGTATTCACCACAGCCATGTCCATCCTTTTCACAAAATCCACTACCATCTGACCTTCTGCATTCCCTTGTTTAACACCATACCTACCCATCACTTCCTCATCCCCTCTGTTCCCTTCACCAACATGCCCATTGAAATCTGCTCCAATCACCACTCTCTCACTCTCGGGTACAGCCATCACCACTTCATCCAATTCACTCCAAAATTGTTCTTTCTCATCCATCGCATACCCAACTCGTGGAGCATATCCACTAACAACATTCATCATTACATCATCAATTTCCAGCTTCATAAACATCACTCTATCATAGGTTCATAGGCTATCTGACACTCTTTTCACCTCCAAAACACTCTTAGCATACTGTTCCTTCAGAATAACTCCTATGCCAGTTCTCCTCCCATCCACACCATGATAAAACAATTTGAACCCATCTCTGATACACCTAGCTTTACTCCCCATATATATATATATATATATATATATATATATATATATATATATATAGCTATATATAGCATTTCCTATTCTTTATAACATCACACACACACACACACACATATATATATATATATATATATATATATATATATATATATATATATAAACACCATATTTAAAGTATAACTACCACCACAACATATAGCAACAGAGCATAAAACATAAATTTAATGAAGATAAAAAGTGGGTGAAAGATAAAAACAACAAAAGTCAAGAGAAAATAAACTCTTTCAGGTACTAACAATGCCCTTCATCAGATCTAATTCATTCATTTCCTGTCAATGTTCCTAAGAATACTCATGACCAATCGCAACCAACAATTCAGTCTATGCCTTTTTAAGGCAGGTTACAAAGGGAGGGATATATTAAATCCTGGGAATGTGCCGGGTTTTAGTTTACCTGTCCAATGCATCTTAGCTAGTTCAGTTTGTAAAGTTATTTCCCCACCCTAGCATTTCCTCTGAGAACCTAAAGAGCCAAAAAACAAAAAGAATGTTTAGCATTAGATGAAATATATTTCATCAATGGACTTTTGTCGTCCCTTAAGCGAATGTTACTCACATGTTTGCATAGTCCTTCCTTAAACTGTCTATTACTTTAGTCAACATAGAAGCAGTCACATTGTTGGCAATAAGCAATGTATACCACACTCTTGGTCCTACAATCAGCATATGTTCATGGTGCATAGCCTTTACCAGTCATAGGGTAGATATAATCCTGTTTTGTAGAGATATATTTACAACTCGTACAAGTCCTGCATGGATAGGTAGCCACTCTATTGGGCCAAAGCTGATCAATGTATAACTTTGTCTGACATAATATACGCTTCATATTGTTATTTTTCCTAAAGGAGAAAGCCAGAACATCCCTGACTATCCTGTTGATAGTATTGTAACTGGTAGAAATCCTCCAGTTATTCTTCATAACATCACAAACATAATGAATATCACTGGAGTAAGTCATGACAACTCTGGTGTGCTGCTCAATTTTAATAATTTTTTTGACCTCTGTGAAAAAAATGGTTTAACAAGAGTGTTCCCTTGCATACATTTGTATACATCCTTACTTATATCCTCTTTGCATGGGCTGATGAGCCAAGGACTGATTAGTCATTAGGAAATCTTCCTCTGTAGTATGCAGTCTGGGATTTCATAACATCTGCCCTTTTATTATATTATTATAAACGTGTGGTATGCATACTGCTATGGAACAACAAATTATTCCTTTTACATTCCTTGTGATACAAAGTGGTGTTAATGCCATCCTTCATGTCAAAGTCTAAAGAAACATCCAAAAAGTTAATGTGACTGTTAGAATGTTGCACTGTAAATCTTAAAAAATCTGTAGTGGTCTCTAGATATTTGGCAAAGTCCATTAGCTGATCCACAGTGCCTTGCCCCAAAATTTAAACATTGTCAACAGACTGTAGAATTTTATGCATGGATAAAAAGTATTATTAGTAAGTACATAATTGGCTTCCCATTTAGCCAGCAGTAAGTTGGCATAACTGTTAGCGCAGGGAGTGTACATTGCGACTCCCCATTTCTGCCAATATATTTTGTTCTTATACATGAAAATGTTTTCCAGTACCATCTCAAGCAGCAGACATATACATTCTGTTCTTTCATTCGAATATCCATTCATGAAGAAAACCTTTAATGGCTCTAATACAAAAATCATTCTATATCACAGTGAATAAACTATGTATACCCCATGATGACCATCTGGTAAGATTTAGAGCCAGTGATTAAATTGGTATAGTCAAATAATGTTCCAAAAAATATTTAGTATCTTTCAGGACAGCAGGCTCCAGCAGGAAAGCATCCTTTAACTGTCATTCAGTATAAATCGAGAGGGAATCAGTTGATTATCCTTCACCGGCAACTATCGGATGTAGAGGAGGATCTGTATAATTCTTACATATTTTAGGAAGTCCGTTAACAGATGGAATAACAAGATATGTAACTATGAAAAATTCATACATGTCTTGGTCCAATTTATGACACATCAGATGATCATATCAAATTTAATTTATAGCTTTAATCATTCTATTCACTCTTGCATTTTGTTAGCATTTGTTGAGTGATCCAAGATCACTATGGTGCCCCCTTTGTCAGCTGGACATATTATAATGGTGGTATTACATTGTAGATATCTCAGTGCTGACCCCTCCTGCTGAGTCAAATTCTGAAAATTATGTTTAAGTTCATTCAACTTCTTAGAAATTTCAGTCTCACAGGCTTTAAAAAAAGTACCTAAAATTGGATTGTTTTGTGGTATAAATGTGTTGAGGTTTTCTCAATATATTCAGACTGTTACATTCAGTGTCACCATAAATGATCTTAAGCATTACATTTCTACAGAACAACTTCAGATTCACTAATACATCACTTAAATGTGATGGAGCAGCAGGAATGAATGTAAGACCTTTGTTAAGTAAAGAAACCTGGGCTTCAGATAGATCACAGTGGCTCTGATTGAACATTAAACAGTGCTCCATTTCAATCAATTGTATATCACACAGCCCCCAGTAGTGATCAGCCCCAAGTAGTGACATTCCTCCTCTTCCTGCCCCTGCTCAACAAACGATTCTCCTTGTAAATCTAGGGTTGTTTAATGGGCAGGAAGAGAGCCAAAAAAAATGAGGACAAAACAGAATTATCTTTGCGCCTGGCCCCTTGGCTACCATCTGTCTGTTTAGATAGTTAAGATCTTCCTTCTTTCTCCATATATGCACTTTTATTGGTAGTAGTCATGCTATTTGATGGTACATTTTGTGTAGCTGGATGCTATTTTATCTATTGAGAATTCAGCATCATTTGTCACAGTTACTATTTCATTATTAATACAAAAATTCTTATTAGGTTTAGGGTTATTAGATGTGTCTATGGACCATGTAAAAATTCTGCCATTTTTAAAATACAAAAAAATGTCTTGCTAGCTTTTTAGCTTTGATACGTTCCAGCTTCAAATCAAAGGCTAAGATGTTAGAATACAGTTCTTCCAATTTATCAATAAACATGTCTTCCACAAACTTACCCTCTATCTCCTTTTTTGCATTTCTACTGCCTGTTTTAAATCTTGTGCTATAGGCTCAAAATGTTCTATTAGCAGCTTGATGTAATTAAAACTAGTCTCTAAATGTAAAAGCTACCACTTCTTTAATAACTCAGGATGTGAGCATGTTTCTTTATGCTTATTTATTAATGTATATACATTTATAGAGATACATAGAGATATGGATAGACATGTAGATAGCTATCTAGGTGTGTATATAATGATGCCCTTGATTTCTATGCCTGTATGCATGAGCTGCACCTTGAAGTATTTTGCGTTTGAGATTGACTAGCATTCATAGTTATACTATGTTTTGATCAAAGCCGTGAACTTGATGAAGTATTGTTTGTGTGTGAATCTGCCGGGCATTGGGCTCACTGTAATTCATCATGTCTGTCATCTTTTTACATTCACCTACTACATTGTATAGGATGCACTCTGTCCTTGCCTATGTTCTTTGCAACAAAACACAATCTGCAAAACGAACTGGCTCATCTTTTACAATTATTAAGTATATCAATTTTTTAATTTTTTTTATTTCACAAAGAAGTATATCAAAATGTGTTGAAGGTATAAAAATAAGAATAGTGTAATGGAAAAACAAAGGTTTGTTCTTTCAAAGCTCATTCAAGGTGAGACAAAGGGAAGATGCATTCTAGGTTATCACATTTTATTCGTTATAAGTAACAAGAAAGAATAAGTACTTGGCATTCAATAACTGCTGCCCTCTCTCCATATACTCTTGCCTCTTTACAAAGAGAGATACACACACACACACACACACACACACACACACACACACACACACACACACACACACACGCACAAACACACACACACAAAACTCTTTCACATATTTATGTATGTCTGTACTTATACAAAGTTGGAGCATAACTATCTGTCTGAGATTCAAGCAGGTATGCAGTGTTAATTTGTATTCAGGAGTTCACGTTACAGAATTCCTCAATGCTTAGAAGCAGATTTTCATAGAATGTCCAGATTTTTCCCTCATATGTTTGGTCTGTTTTTTCATAAAGTTGTGGTTTTCTGGCAAATTACTGGCAAATTATTAAAGACTGAAGTTAGAAAATAATGGCAGGCATATGAGTTTCAGACTTTTATATCCTTCAGAAAAATCATGTCAATACAAAACCTGTTATTCTATCAACTTTCTAATTTTGTATGAGCAATATTTAAAAATTGTCCCTATTTTTGGGTCTTTGTGTCATTTTTATTTATGGCTTTGTCCAGGTTTCTTGGTCTAAAAGGTTGAGAGGTATGCTTAGAAAAGATGAATTACACATTGTCTTTAAACCCCCACCTTTTACATGATAACTAATTAGTATGCCATCATGTTCCAAGAGTCTGTATACCTCAGTCTTTGAGTCTTCATGGGTGTGTGTGTGTGTGTGTGTGTGTGTGTGTGTGTGTGTGTGTGTGTGTGTGTGTGTGTGTGTGCAAAAATGTTTCATTACACTACATGAGTCTATAATTCCTAAAACTCTTTCCTTAAGCAATTACATAGTTTTTCTTAAATTAAACATTTTTGTAGAAGGTTTTCCTGGAAGGATACTTATTTTCTGAGCATCAAAGAAAAGCTATCTTACTGCCAATCCCTACAAACGCAAAAGAGGAATGCCCTTCAACAGCAAGAACATTCTGAATAATCCTTGGAGTAATTATTGATTTTATATTCTTGAGCTGTTCAGTTGTTAAGGCATGTGGAAGGTGCCATAAGGCTTTGAATTCTGGGCAGTTTCATACCTTTGCCAAGGATGTGACCCATACAACTTAAGGAATTACAGCAGTGATTTAATGATGAACAACTACATTTTATCAAGTTGAGAAGAAGGTCACCGCCCACTATACCCCATGATAAAGGTACACATACTAAACCTAGAGTAATTGATAATAGTTTTCACTCTTACTCACAAACACTGGCTAATGTCCAGTGTATGTACTGTACCTGTGTACTATGTACGTATTCTACCTATGTTCCAAATTTCAGCTGTACACCACAAATCTATTAATTACCTTTATCTTTAAATTAATATTTTCTTGTTTGTTCTTTCCACTGTAACTGTTGATGTGCTGCATACCACTGTAAAAACGTCTACTGTAATTTGTGTGTATACTGATCATGTCTAAATATCTAAATGTATCTGTAATTTTTCTATGTGGAGCTTTTCTCCCAGGGCCTCTGCTGAAGAAGACTTTAAAAATAACTGGATCATAACACAACCATGATGTACTACAATGGCAACCACCACTTACTTAGTGTATCAAAATGACATTGTTAGGCCTTCTTTGTATTTGATCTACTTTTTATAGCAACTCAGCACACAATTCAGAATGTTATACTGAAGAAATATATTCCTTTCCATGAGAAACATTAACAATGGACTTCTTTGGATCAATGAAGGTAGACAGATTATTTTACCCATCTATTTTTTTGCTGTATTTCAGATGAAAAAAACTGTTGTCTTCAATCTCTGACAGCTTAATATCACTGAGGTCTGGTACTATAAGCACATTAGGTGAACTGTCACCCAGTGGAGAATTCAGTGCTTAAAACTGTGATAATGGTCACACAGAGTCCAGATTTGTGCTACTTTCTGTTTTATAGATTTGTAATTTCTATACTTATTACGCCTTAGATTCTATTGTTCTCCACAGTCTTTATTCTGTATAACTTTCAGACTCACTTTGTGTAATTGAATAATAAAGATTCAGCGCTTATCTTTTAATCAGCAGGGCATTCATTCTGAGAAATTTTTAAAGTGTACTTTATGTAAAAGTTACTTATTGGAAACAATCTTACAATATGAAATTTTGTACAAAGGGATTGGGACACATAAAATACAATTATAGAAAGTGATAAGAAGGCCTAACCAATTAAGGTTTCTTTTTATATGTTTCTTTATACTTTGTAATGTGATTTTGAAACCATCATTGACGCCATTGAAACAAATTCTCAGTGGCGGATTTAGTATAGTTAACATTTCATTTGTGACACTGAATATGAAATGAACTTCATTTTAAGAATAGAGCATTGACTCAAAAGGATACTTAAGATGCAGAGGCAGCTAGCACAGCATAATTTTATTCATGAAAGGTGCAAACCAAGTGTCTTTAGGAAGTTCATAGGCATGCTGAAAAATGCCTTTGCTAACAATTTCTGTCAGTGTGCTGAATATATAGTATATAATTTGCAGCAACTTGCAGTGGGTTTTTTTTCTGAAGTTGAGATTTCACATAGAATGTTTCAAGAAACTCGTATGTTATTACCCCCCCCCCTCAGCACTCCTGCAAATACAGATGATATTCTGTTAGTAATATTGTTTAACAGAACTCGTACATTCTAAATAATTCAATGTCAAGTCATTTATTAGCCTGCTAGCAATAAAGAGTTTTGTCTTAATCCCTTCATAACTAATAAAATGCAAAATTAACAAACTGATAAGGAAGTGCAGAGTTTTACATGGCTATTATTTTCTACACAGAACATTTTTATTTCACATAAGACTTACCTTCTTCTAGCTACAGGTTGATGTGACAGCTATAGTAGAAATCTGATGCGCATTTATTTATTTTATTTTTCTGTGTTCTTATTGCCCATGAGTCTAATCACCATCAGACTTCCCCAAGGAGGCATGTCCATTCATGTCGTAGTCTACTGGGACTACTTGTTTATTGGTGGGTTGACAACTCATGTGTTTTTGCAACAATTGCTACTATAAAGTGGCAGCTTAGTCAACTGGAGACCATTTCATGATACACATTTGCATACCCCCCTCCCTTTGAAGGAAATGTAGCAGTATATGCGCCATTTTTCTGTCCACCCTCCCCCCAGGATGTGCATGCTTATCTATGCCTACCAACTTTTTCAAGTACTCAAGTCACTAATGCAAATTGTGTCTCTTGCGCTGTAGTCAAATCTTTGTTTGTTTATATTACAAGTTATAATGTTATATGCACAATTATTTATAGCTATTTGCTGCTGTTGCTTAGGTTAATAGGTTCATAGATTAGTATTAGGCTAACAGCCCGTGTGGAATATTTTAAGCCTAGCCAATTAACCCATGTGAAAACCAGACCCTGCACCTCATGTCTTTAAGGCAAATATCTTAACCATTTTGCCAACCTCCCTGAAGGAGTAATTTGAACCAGATGTTCCACTGACTTCTAAAATGTTGCTTTCTAAATCAATTGCTCACTGTTCAACATACTGTCAGTGCAAGATAAACAGAAGGGGCTTTAGTAATAATGCTTTAATGAAAACAAGGCTTTTGCTTAAGCTTTATTAATAATGCTGTTAATGAAAACTAAGCTTTTGCTTAAAATTGGAAAAACAATCATCTTATAAATTCAAGGGTATCTTATCTTAACTATGGGAAAAAGTTAAAAGGGAAGAAACTTTGATTGTTTCATGCTTGCATCAATACTTAACATCTCTGAAGCAAACATTGATCATATGCAGAAATAAATCTAATAATTTTTGCCATTTAAAACCAGATCTGCTTTGAAGAATGGATTATACTATGTAGCATAAGCCAGCACAGTGGCATGGATGGAAAAAGCCAGAACTATAATACAACTGACCTGGGATTAATTAGTGGCTTGGACTTGGACATCTAAGGTACCAGTAAGGATGACAAGAACACCTTTACTGGGAGACTAGGTGAGAATGCTCCTGCTTGGGGAAAATAACACAGATTCCCTGGTGGAGGACAGGAAAAACTCTATGAAGTACTTTCTAAGGGTGAGTGGGTTGGCTGGCTGACTCCAGCCCCATGTGGAATTTGTGCCAATTCAGCACAGTCCGCTACTTGCATGCCTCTCCAACACAAAAATGCATGGGAAAAATGGCTTAAATAATAACCTCTCCCATCAGCAATATGACACTGGGTGTTAGTCTTCTCAGAACCCATGAACATGGGTTAGAGAATGTCTAGGGGTACTTAGAAAAACCAAAAAGACAGGTAAATGAAATGAAATACTGGGTCCCCTATTAGCTTATCAAGTTTTCAGAAACTTGAACTCCATATTATCAAGACCATATGATCAAGGTTTTGAAAACTCAAAGCTTTTGAATGGAGATTGCTGTGCAGGGAGGATCTGGAAATGTACCTTTTTCCTCATTATAGTGTGATCTTGGCATTGGCATATACAATTTGCAGGGTGTGTGTATGTGGGGAGGTATAGGTACGGTAGATTTTTGTGTTTTTCTTTCTTTTCTTGATTTTCAAGTTTTCAGAAACTTGCCCTTGCAGTCTCTTCAATATTTTTTTCGAGTTTCTGATAAGGTTTATGAAGACACGCTTTACAGTAAAACAAAAATGATTTAATTGAGGTGTGCAATGTGCAACATGCCTTATAATTATGAAAAGACAAAGAATATGCATTATATGTTTTGAATTATATGTTTATAAAGAAAAATATATAGTAAGCATATAATTGTGCTAAAGATGTTCTTAGTGCTTAATGTAGCATTTAGTTAAAGTTAATATTGGACCTTGATCCTTATATTTCTGCACCCTATTGAGGGAAAGGGAAAGCTTCTCAGACATGAGACTGAGGTAGAGGATAACCACAATAATAATAACAGAATAATAAAGGAGCAGAATAGTTATATAGGATTGTTACTGTTGACATGGAGAAGAGATGTGCACCTGGGGAGGTTGTCATAATGATTAAGGCATTTACCTTACAAACACAAGGTGCAGGGTTTGATTCTCACATGTGGTAATTGGCTAGGCTTAAAATGTCTCACAAGGGCAGTTAGCCTAGTACTAATCTATGAACCTATGAACCTATGTTACTCAGGACCCCCTTTGGCCTTTGTAGCTCTTTGATGAGTTAGTCTCTGCCTAACAGAAGCATTTGTTAAAAACATTTCAGCATTGTTAAAATATTTATATGTGACTTATTATTATTATTATTTAAGTTTGATGACCGGATAAGTCTATTGGGCCATAAAGAGCCTGCTTTCAGTGAAGGCCCAGGGAGAAAAGCTCCAGCATAATCTAGTTACAGATTATTACAAATTACAAATTACATGTTACAAAGTATAAAAACAAAGATTTGTACAGAAACAATTTAAAAAATTCAGAAATGTGTAAATACATTATGTAATAGGATCCAGTGATTTAATATTTGAATACAAAGTCACTAGCCCATATTCACAGGTAGGTAAAACTGATCTTTGCAGAAAGTCATTTAGGTCAGATGAGCATTGTAAGTTAGCATATAAGCAAGTAGCTACTGGTTTATTGCAGGTTAGGTGGATCATTTTGCATGAAGAGAGTACCGTAAGAAAGTTTGCTGAAGTAAGATTACTTTGGATAGAAAGATAATTGTACCCCAGCGGGGGGGGGGGGGTTCTAGGAGCTAGGTAGACAGATAGGGAGGAGAGAAGTTTATGTAGGAGCATGACAAGGGCATTTCCATTTGGCTGATAGATGAGATAGTAGTTGGGATGTGAAATTGGTATGGTTAGGAAGGTTGCGAAGGTGGGGGGTGTTCCATTTTTTGGCTATGCAGTAGGAGAGAAGTAGCTGGCCAGGAGGATGAGACGGTTTGTGGACCATTAGGAGATTTTGGTTTGTGGATTTGAGTTTGCAGTTGGGTATATAGAGTTTTAAGGATGTGGAGAGAGATGGGCAGTTAGCCGGATTAAAGATAAGTCTGTGGGCAATGGTGAGTTGTAGGTAGCTGAGATAGCTGGGAAGTTCAAGTCAATTGAGGGTGAGGATGGAGTAGCAGTGGTGGGATGAGTTTTTAGAATTGGTTGCAAATTTGCAGATTTTGTGGTAGCAGGATTCCAGTTTGGTTTGTAAGCCAATGTAGAGGACTGAGAAAAGAGGGGCACTATACATTAGGGAGGGGAGCAAGAACATGGATGCTAGGGTTTGACAGGTAGAGGAGCTAAGGAAACGGTTGTGCCTGTAATGGAGACCTAACGTTTGATGGGGTTTTTTTGATAGTGGAGAAGATGCGGGTTTCAAATTTTAGTTCATCATTAATGATGATGCCTAGAAGCTTGGTGGTGGGAACGATTTCAAGGGAGGTGTGGTTTTGGCTGTGTATGGTGAATGTGGTTTTATCAATACTGGAGTTTTTGGAAGAGGAGAAGATCATTAGTTTGGTTTTATTTGCATTCAGGGCTAAGTGGTTGGACTGCATCCAGGATTCTGTTTTGGGTTTTTGCTAGGAGCTCAAAAGGTGAGAAGGCTGAGCAGATGATAGTAGAGTCATCAGCATATTGAATGGCAGATGACTTTGAGATGGTGTGGTGAAAGTTGTTAATAAACAGGATAAAGAGGAGAGGGCCAAGAAATTAGCCTTGAGGTATGCCTGTGGGTGTAGGTAGGAAGTGGGAGGTGAAGTTTTCCATTGGATAGCTTGTTGGTGTTTGGACAGGTAGCTGGAAAACTAGGTTATGGTGGTGGGAGAGAGATGTAGAGTGAAGAGCTGGGATATGAGTAGGATGTGGGAGATGGTGTCAAAGGCTTTTGACAAACCAAGGAATAGTGTAAATACAAATTTGACTGCATCATGTTCAGTGTAGATGGTTTCTAGAAAGGGTAGAAGAGCAGTCATGGTGGAGTAGCCATGGCAGAAGCCATGTTGGGAATGGGAGAGCAGATTATTTTGGGTTAGTTGCTTCATTATTTGTATTTGGATGGTTTTCTTAGGATTTTAGGCAGAGGGGAAAGGATGGCAATAGGCCTGAAATTGGTGGTGTCTGTATTATTACCACCTTTGTGGAGGGGGGTGATGTAGGCATGGTGCCAGATGGAAGGGACATATTATTCTTGCAAGGATCTATTTATAAGTAGAGATAGGGTAGGCAATGCTGTCTGCGGAAAGCTTAAGTAAAGTAGGAGGAAGATTGTCAGGTGCATTGCGACAGGGCTTGAGTTTGAGGAGGAGTCTTTTTATAGTGCTTGTGGGAATTGGAGTAAGGCAGAATGATTTTGAAGGGGAAAACTGGGGAGAAGCATGTGGAGGGAGGGGTTGTTGTTGGAGCAGGGAGGAGGGAAAGAGCTGGATAGTTTGGCTATGCAGTCTATGAAGTATGAGTTGAATGGGGAGGCAGTGTCTAGGTCAGAGAGGGTGGGGTTAGGACAGGGGTTACTTTATTACCAGAGTGCAGTATTGATGAGATGGAGTCCCAGAATTTATTTGGGTTTGTTGAGTGCAGAGACTGAAGCTTGGAGTAATGGGTTTTGCGGTCTTTAATTATTAGCTTTTTTCTGGAGTTTTGGAGTTGATTGAATTCTAGGAGGGAGTCTGGGTTTTTATTTTTTTAATACTATTTCCATTTTTTGTTCCTTTGTTGCATGGCAAGTTTAGTTTCTTTAGATAATCATGGGCAGGGATTGGTTTGATGCATTTGGTTCTTGGGGGGGCCCTGTTGGTTGAGGAGAGTAAAAAATGATCGGTTGAAATAGGAGACGGCATTATCTAGAGGTAGAGTTTTTTAGAGGAGACCAGTCAGTGCATTTAAGACATTCTGAGAAAGTTTGGGGATTGAAGGATGAAAGGTTGCGGGTTGAATGTAGTGTTGTTTTTGCATAGGGGATGGTAGTCGGTCAGCAAAGGCAGGTAAGTGATCACTTAGGGGATCAGGTATTATTCTGGATTTGGTGATTAGATTTGGATGTGTTGTTAGGAATCAGTCAATGGTGGTTCCTGTGGTACCATTTTTATTGGGTCTTGTAGGTGAATTAATTAGTTGGGAGAATTTGTATAGACTGATAGTGTGGGAAGGGGCCGTAGAGGTAATAGATGTCCAGTTGATGTTGGTATCACCAAGGATATAGGTTTCATTTTTTATGTTAGAGGAGAACCAGGATAGGATGTTCTCCAGAGTTTTGATGTTATCACCAGGGGGGATATAAGGGGCAGCAATACTTATTGATTTCTGGTTATTTCTTTTTAATAAACATATTGCTATTTCTGGGTTTGCATAGGTTGGAATATTATTGGTGTAGGGGGTAATGGTAAAGGAGGAGGGATAGATTATAGCTACTCCACCTCTTTTTTGTGGTTTCAGTGATTACGAATCATTTGGTAACCTGGTGGAAGGATTCTGTGAGCTGTTATGGTTTAAGCCATGTTTCACAGATGGCGGTAATGTCGGGATGGTTATGGGTGAGCCATGCATGAAGGTTTGGGATTTTGTTTCTAAGGCTTTGGGCATTGAGTGTAATGAGATGTATGGACTTGGCTTTTGTGGGTTGTGAGGAGAATTTGGAGACATTAAGGTTAGAGTTGGGTCCAGGGTTGGTGTGGATGTCACCAGCGAGGAAAAGAGAATTTTGGTGAGGGAGTAGAGTGAGATAGTGTGGTGGTGAAAGGTCATAAGGTTTTTGTGAGAGTAGAGACTTTTTGGAAAGAAACTTTAGAGGAGCGTATAGGTGGGGAGGTGAGAGGAATAGTTTATGTTTGAATAGGTATGTAGTGTTGCAGCTGAAGAGTTCATGTCAGATTGATAAGTAAGAAGGTGAGTGAAGATGGTTGTATGATGCAGTGGAGTCTGTAAGTGAGGTATGCTGAGGGTAGGAAAACTGTGTGAGATAGGTTAGACAGGAGAGACAGATTAAAAGGGCTAGTGGAGTAATTGTGAGAGTAGATGAGTATAGCATTGTAAGAAGGGAATTGGAGAGCAAATAGATAATTCGGGATTAAATAGGAGGGTGGAGTTTGGCTGAGGCAAGTTGTGATTGGATTGGAGTGAGGAGGTGGAGTTAAAGAATGTATAAGAGTACAAATGGTAGGGTCGGGTGGAATTTGGGGGCAGGGTAGGGGAGTGGAGTGAGCCCGCAGGGCAAACGGAGCGGGTAACCGAGAGGCAAGATGGCCCAGAAAAAAACAATCAGTGAACTAAAGCTGGAATGCAGATAAAGTCAGGGAAAGGGTTATATCTTTGTAAGTTTTGACTATTAAAAAATATGTTAAAGATTCTTTAGTTCTTCAGAGCAAACCTTGAGAAAGTGATGGTTATTCTACAGAATCTCAAGTGAGGGGCAGAGAGAAATTCAATAGAGTACACTTAGAAGGCCAATGTAAAAGGTGTTTTGCAGGTATTTTCAGGGTGCATGCTGCCACCTAGTGGCGAAGAAGGAAGGTAGTACCCTAAAAGTAAAATGTTCTTCACAACTTCAGGGAATAGTATGTAAACCTGGAAGGAGGGATCAGTGGACTGCAGCAGGCTGCTATCACGCACACCGTGGTAGAATGCTGGACAAGAGTTATACATTGGCTACAACAGTATTCATTATAGCTACATACACTGAGGTTCCTTTGTAGGAAGAAAACTAAGGCCTTTTGTTTGGGTGCTGTTGATTGAGCCTGGGAGCAGGTTATCCAAGGATGTCTTCACTTAGATGGGATGGATTCCTGTAAAAATTAAGTAGAGAGAGACCCGAAGGAGCAAGCTGTAAAGAGAGAAGAGAAAAAAATTCAGTAATAAAGGGGAAATAGGAGAGAGGATTAGGTAGGAGGATAGGGCAGGGAAGGAGAGTTCAGAGTGGGAGGGGTATTACAGGCGTGTAATGTGGGAAGAGGATGCAGAGAAAGAAAATAAAGAAAGAAAGAAAGAGACGAGTGTAAGAAGAGGGAGAGACATGTGCAGCACAGAAACAGAAGAAAATGGAGGCAGATCAGTAGTGCAATTAGGTAGTTCCACAGTTAAAACAAGCCCCCCTTGACTTGTTTATTGTTGTCAAAACATATAGTTTTGTTGTTAAAAATCTACATCTCTTTAGTTGTTTAACTTCTAATCTAGAGCTCTAGGTCTACCATGAAGAGTCTGGCAGAAAGGACAGAGCAGTAAACGCTATAAGCTGTTAACAAACTGTCGTTCAAGGTTTGATTCTTTCCCCCTCCGTTTACCTACAGTGTGATTTTGAGCAAGTTACTTTATCAGACAATGCTCTGGGACAACTGGGAGTCTTAATGGTCTACTGTCCCATATGTCTACTAACTACCTATGAGCAACGGCTCACAAAATGTTTGATTAGTAAAAAAATCAGTTTTTAAAAATGATTCTTCTTATATTTCTAGTTGGTGACCTCTGGTGTAGAGGAATGAGAGGAATAAAAAAGAAGATGCATAAGAAAAGGACCAGTTGCAGATAAAGTTTACCTTTGGGCTATCTTCAAACCATAAGCCCCATACATACATTTTTAAGACCATGCATACTTGCATTTGTTCATCCTTATTGTATTAAATTACATTCCTTACATAATACAGCATTACTTGTTGCAGGGTGTTTTAAATTTGTAATTTTTAATATTTTTCCATAAGCAATAAAAAATATATGAACAAATAATGACAAAACTGTTAATTTCAAAACATATCGCTCATAAATGACCACTCTAACTTCTGCCATTACAATCCACACACACTGCTTAATGTGCACAATCTGTCAATGTAAAAGTCATCTGAATAATTCCCATTAAAGAAAACTGCAACTAATGCATTGTGAATTTGTCTCTACTCCTTAACGTTAGCACTGGCTGTGCAATTTAAATTTCCGCACATACATTGCCCAAGCATAATGAAGAGGTTGCTGCTGGGAGACAAATTGTATTTCAGTGTTTCATCTATAAAGTTAGTGTCTGCTGCCCTGCTGCCCTTGAATAATAAATTACCTGGTCTACATTAAAAAACAAACTTTAGTGTCCTGTTAATATTACAATAGGGAATGGCTGGCAAACCAACACACTACAATGAGAAAAAGGGTAAGTTATAGTTACTATGCATCTCATCCGAATAATAACACACTCAGGAGCATGGCACCACCATCCCCCTTATGCTGTACAGTAGTGTCAGCAATCTACCTGTTTTGGGAAGAGAACCCACAACTTTCTGCAACAGAAGCAATTGTGCAATATGTGGCACCACTGATACTGGACAACATAGCTTGAAGCTGTGTGCTTGGCAGTGATGGATTGCAGTCCTCAGTGATTAACAAAGTAAATATATAAATGCATTTAAAGGAGACTTGGCAGTTGGTGTGGGGGTTTAAAGCACTTGCCTTCCTGCCCTCAGTTGTCTCTGAGCACAGACACTTATCTAGACAGTGCCCGTAACTGTGGCATTTTTGCACACACACACATACACACACACACACACACACACACACACACACACACACACACACACACACACACACACACACACACACACACACCTTCCATGCAGTATTAATGATGTTGGGATGTTGTCTTATGAGGAGGTTTCTGGAGTTTCTGGAAGTGACAAGGAAAAGAATTTCATCTAAAGGCTTTTAATGTTTCCTGTATTTATGGAAGGATCTCACAGGGGTTTTTTTTATAGTGAAGCTAGGATTACCCAGACAGCACTGGCCCTAGGCAGCTGCCTAGGTTGCCTAGTACTAGATCTAGCTCTAGCTGCAAGACCTACTAGATAAAGCAGGACAGCATTAATTGGTGGTGATAATGGGTCACCTGAATGAATATATAAGAAGACAGAAAAGGATAGGGAAACTGCTTGGGTCTAAATGAGTGGAGCAACAGGAATAAAGAAGGAGAGGCCATTCTACTCTTCTGTCTGGCACATGGCTTGATAGTGGCCAACACACAGATCAGCAAGAGACACAGTCTCAAGATCACATACAAGAGTGGACAAAATGCAGCTCGGCTTGACTTTCTCATAATAAGGAAAAGGCACTGAGGTAGAGTCAATGACAGCAAAGTCCTCTCCAGTGAAGCAATCATCCCACTCCATAAACCACTGGTTGACACAATTAGCTTCAAGCAGTGGTCAGAAAAGGCTCTAAGGTCAACAGAGATTAGGCTGAAAACCTGAAGGCTGACTGGAGAAAAAGAACAGCTCATGAAAATACTTAGGGCTGAGCATCTGAGGAAAAAGAGCAAATATGTTGAGTTGAAGATGAATGGCAGCACCTCAAAACAGCATGTGTGAGGAATATATGAGCCAGGTATGGAAACAACGTACATATGGAAAGCTGGTGGTAGAATGCAGAAGTCCAAAAAGTCATAAAAAGAAAGAAGCAGTGGAGGAAAAAGTGGGAGACAGTGAAGACAGACCAAGATAAGAAGCAATTTTGGTTGGCCAACTAAGAAGCTAAGAGAAAAGTTGCAGTAGCAAAGAAAAAGGCATCTGAGGCACATTGCCTGCTTCTGGAAAGTGACTCAGCAGATAGCACAAAGAAACTTTATCAGGTTGCAAGGCAAAGACAGAAAGATGAAGAAGATAGTCAGACACCTTATAAGGGATGCCATCACCAACCTAATCAGTAGTCCAGAGAAAAACAAGGCAGATGGAAGAAACTCTTTCAGCAGCTTCTGAATGAAGAAAATGCCACACAAGCTATACTGCCCCAGATGCAGCCTACGATGAAAGATGAAGAGGAGCACACCCTTGAAGAAGTAAGGAGAGTACTAAGGATTATTAAGTCATGGAAAGCAGCAGGCTCAGAGGAGGTCACAGTAGATAAGATCAAGATGTTGAGTGAGACAGGGGAGAAACTACAGCTGAGGGTACTCATAGCAGTATGGAGGGAAAGACCTATCCTAGATGCCTGGAAAGTAAGCATACAAGTACCAGAGTACATAAAAAAGGGGACACCCACAACGGTGGGCAGTACAGATGCATCGATCCCCGTTACACTGCATGAAAGTTCTGCAGAGTCATTAATAAACATTTATGCAGATTTATGCAGAGTAGTATAAGGTAAGATGAAAGGTGAGCAGTTCAGATGCAGATCAGGATGCAGCACAACTGGCCCGGTGTTTGCAGTGCGACACATAGTCAAGAAGAGCTGGAGCTGTGAAAAGAGCCCAACTGGACAATTCTAGACATGGAGAAAGTTATGACAAAGTTCCAAGAAAGCTGATTGGTGCAGTACTGTGATGATTCAAAGTTCAAGAAAGAGTGATAGAATTAGTAGTATTATGTAGAAGGAACCAATGACTCAAGAACGAACAGTGTTCAGACTCTCAGAGGGGTTCCAGTGGCAGAGGATGTACAACAGGGTTTGGTTCTGAGTCCACTGTTGTTTATACTACATTTGGACTACCTTTGCAAACAGAACAGAGGGGACAGATTAACAAAGTTGCTGTATGCAGACCATGTGGCATCACAAGTCACATGCCTCTAAGAACCAACTACCTTCCAAGATGGTTAATAACTCCCTAATTAATGCAATAATAATAAGCAAATGAAAAAAAAATTAAAAACAACAATAAAAGCAGCAGTGAAGGTCACACATTCTATGAGCATAATTTTAAAACACTCATAATGGGCAAATTATCATTTGTCATTCATATGGTACTTTTATATGTGCAGTATCACACAAACACATTTTATTCCACCACAGAGGCTCCAAAATACATTAACACTCCTCCAAAATTACATTTTTGTCATGAAAATGACTTCATCAGATAAAGAGAACATACAAATTAATCGATACTGCAGTTCTGGTGGTCCTTATTAGTGCCTTTCTTTGTGTTTTGGTTTTACATTGGCACTACTGGATTTTTTTTTTTGTTTGGTGTACTTTTATATGTGGTACCTGTAATCACAACAAGCATCTTATGGTGGAAAAGGAGGTTAAAGTGAATGGTGTGATTGTTAAAACTAAGTTCTTTTGTAATTGCAGCTCTGTGGGGATTATTTACCTGGCTCATTGCTTGCACTGTGAGTGTTTTTATGTGGGTAAAACCCAAAGAAAGTTTAAAGAATGAATTTATGAGCACATGCTTGATATTAAAAAAGCAAAATATGAACAATGCTTTAGCAAAGTATGTTTCACTTTTCCTGGTCATATTTTTGGTTTCATGGGTGTGGATACAGCTATTAAGGATATGAGGTGTGGTCCATGGAATGATATCATTGAATTAAAAGAACGTAGGTGGCAGATCAGTCTGAATGCCTGTATCTGCCCTGGTCTGAATGATAAATTGTCCATTACGAGTGTTTTCAAATTACGTTCATACATTGTATGACCTTCACTGCTGCTTTTATTGTTGTTTTTTTAAATATATTTATTTATCATTATTGTGTTGATTAGGGAGTTATTAAACTTCTTGGAAAGTAGTTAGTTGTTAGAGTCCTGTGACTTGTTATTGGAGGGATGTTCAAATGTGAATTGCTTTGGTTTGTTTCAAGTTCTGAAGAAGTCTTTGTTATATTCTGATGAAAGCGCTCAACTTTTTTATTAAATTTCAACTATTTTTTCCATGCTGCAGTGGTGTTCCTTTGTTCCAGCTCTGGGGTTTGTACTTGATTTATTTATTCTTAGTTTATGTTACATAAATATTCAGTCATTTATGAGCAACACAAATGAAAAAAAAAATAAAATTGAAATACATTCAGTCGTAATACATACAGTAGAATCATTAACACAAGTAACCTAAATGTATTCATTTTTTATCAGTGCTATGATATTCAGGAATTTTCTGGTTCTGTATTTCATCATATATTTTTGTTGTTGTTGTTTTGCTTTTAGCTTCTTTACACAATATTTTGAGTCACGCATTTGCATAATGCACTGTGTCACTGTGTAACTGCTTTCCTCAGTCCAGCCCTATTAGCAATTCAACATTCAGCATTACAGTCAATTACTGTCCTATTTCCTTATCATGGTTCTAAGTGTGCCTAATACATTTTTCTTCTGTTTGCTTTCTGTAACTACCAGTAATTAGTATCAACTATCTTAGAAATGTCTACCTTCAGTTCCTATAATTCATTCCACTATTTTAATGCAGTATAGTGATGCAGGTTTATGTGGATTCCAATGTTTCTCTACCGTTGCTTCTTTGTGATTGTTTTGCAGGAAAAAAAAAAGATTACACGTTCAACAGAATATTTCTTTGTGTGGCTGGATGCTCTAAAAAGTCATGTTTTTTGGACTACGAGAGTTGGTTGTCACGGTGATGGTACTCATAACACTTTTGCTTTATTCACATAAAGGCATGAAAAAACGTCCTAGCAGTTTCTTGTTATTTACAAGAAAATTATTTGGTATTAGGAATATCTTGTCTATTTCTTTTTCATTTAAGGTAAATTAAAGTGACAAGTGTTTCTCCTTAGATAGCTTACTGAACTGAACTGGCAAGCAAAGAATGAATTTTATTGACAGTCTTAATTTTATTCTAGCACAGAATACTTCTTCTCATATTAAATGTAAAGATTAAATAATTGCTCATTCTTTCCATTCAACTGCTAATATAATATATAATATAATATAATATAATATATTATATTATTAATATATAATACAATAATATATTATTAAATAATATAATATGATATAATATTAATATGTTTGCGAACCCTTTTTCAAATTATGTTCTACTGGTTCCAGAGTCATCCAAGTTTATAGTATATTAAATGTAATCATCACAAACTCAAAGAGAAGAGCTTGTGCGACATATATAACATGGCCATATATTTGATTAAAAAATATTGAAGGAATATAATTTACACATAAAGTTAATGGATTATAATGGTGAGAATAATTAACATGGCAGTTTGGAGCAGTATGGAAAATGGCCGCAATGTCCCCACAAAAGCTAACTATTTGCAGTATGGTTTTTGTGCAGTTAAACATTTATTGCATTTGTACCTTTTGGGGTAATTTTTGACCTTTCATATATTACATCTACATGTACTACCCTTATTGTTAATCCTGGTGAATAAATCATATTATATGAAAGTGATGTTAGTATTTCATAAACCAGCATTTCAAATCATTATTTTCAGAAACAACTCTAGATGATTTATGAAGAGATTTGAGCAGGACAATACTCAATAATATGTAATGCTAGTATTTATGAATAATTTAAATTATTTGGTTATTCACACTTTTCTGTAAACAGAAATGATTTATCATCAGAACTCTGTATATGGCAAGACATATTTGTTTTGATATTTTATGCCTATATTTTGATTCAGAGCACTTTAACTAAAAGGGAATACCACTGCAGACCTTGTAACACTGTCGCCCAAATTCAGAAAAGTGCATACCTCACAGTAACTTCTTTGAATTCTGAGAGAGCTCTATCATAGTGCTTTTACTCAAAGACATGCAGCACCAAGGCTGGCTGTCTCCTAGGCTGTGCTGTATGGTAATAAGGCAGTCTGTTTGAAGAACATATGCTAATTAGACATGTACTGTCTCTGGAGTTACCTGTGGTAAGCCATTTCCCAAAAGGCCAAAAGCCCATGTTCATCCATCATGGCAGAAGTAAGTGCAGGGCTGTATTGTTATCAGGTATATTTAGGGAGTACTGGTGTGTGTGTGTGTGTGTGTGTGTGTGTGTGTGTGTGTGTGTGTGTGTGTGTGTGTGTGTGTGTGTGTTGTTGTTGTTTGTTTGTATTTGTGTGCATGGGGGGTGGCTGTCATGCTTCCACAGTTTCCTAGACAAGTGATCAATATGTCTAACATTGGGTCAGGGGCACTACTAGCTATCAAGTGTAACTCTAGGAACATGGGTTGGGGGAACCCTAGCCACCAGGAATGCCTATATCATTGAACCTTAATGGCACTTAAACATAATGTGGGCCATTAGAGTAACACTAGACCCCGGGGAGAATTGCTACATCTCATGTTTTAATGGCACTAAAAGATAACGGGGAGTGGGGCCAACTCTAGATATCAGAGGGTACTTAGAAAAAAGAAAAAAACAAAATGATGGGGACCAAAGGCCAATGCTACATGCCAGGGATAGTATGAATATTATGCCTTAAAGACAATAAAAAGGATTCCAACCCTGAAACCTTCCACCAGGGATATTAATTGTCTGTGTTACTATTAGGCACAGAGAATTTAATTTGACTAATCTAAAGGTTTAGGAAAAATGAAAAAGAACAAAAGACAGAAAAAAGGATTCATACCCAGTACCTTTGCCATATAAAAACTTAGCATTTGTTTGCTGACCTAAATGATCAATTAGTGCAGTAAATATATATATATATATATATATATATATATATATATATATATATATATATGGTGATGATGGGACAAAGACACATAATCAGGGATTTATAGCACTTATTCCTCCTATACACTTTGGAAGTCACTAGAATGATGGCCTTTCCACAAGTATGCTATTACTGAGGGATAAGAAATGTGAAATTATAATGTCTGGCATTAACGACTAATTGTTATCATCCATGATTCAATAGTGCATGTTTGTGTGTGTGTGTGTGTGTGTGTGTGTGTGTGTGTGTGTGTGTGTGTGTGTGTGTGTGTGTGTCTGTGTGTGTGTGTGTGTCTGTGTGTGTGTGTGTGTGTGTGTGTTTGTGTATAAACATATAACCTAAAATCAAAGAATCACCATGTCAAACATCATTCCACTGATGAACTAACTTTTATATATTATTTCACTGAAATGAATATAATAGCAAAAAATGGTGCTTTTGGAACTTTTACAAGTCCCCCTGCACTCCAATATAGCCTGATTATAACTGCAAGATTGCACAATGGCAGGTAAAAATGAGAAAATTCCTTAACCTCATGTTTTCCTACACATCAAGGAAAAGCAAACAGTCAAACAGGATGAAGGTTCCCATTTCATTAAAACCAAGTTTCAGTAAAAAAAAAGTACTTATATACACAAACACAAATACGCACACACACACACACACACACACACACACACACACACACACACACACACACACACACACACACACACACGCACACACACATACACATATCTATATATATCTATATAAATATACAGCTAGATACAGTTAAATACATACATACACAATGTGTATATATGCACACACACACATATATATAATATATATATTTATATATAGATATATAGACATATAGATATAGACATATATAGATACATAGATAGATATAGATATTATATATGTCAACACTGAGATCACAAAATAGTGCAGAATGGGCAAAATCCTATTTTTCACTGGTTAGTAATATTACAAAACAAATGTCTGCATCATCAGATGAACTATCAATTTACAATCAACGCCCAGAACCTATTTATATCTATCTACATCTATATCTATATCAATTAATCAATCTATCTATATCTACAGCTATATATATATATTAATCTATTATATATATATATATATATATATATATATATATATATATATATATATATATATACTTTTGCGACTTCTATGTCCTTTGTCGGACAATTTTAGCCAATCAAGTTCATCATCATGGAAATACTAGCCAATCAAGTTCATCATCAAGGAACCATCAGCCAATCAACATTTCCTCACAGGACCACACCTCTAGAGGAGCAGAACTATTTCAATATACGTATGCAAGTTCTACATCCTTTGAAGGTGTTTTTTTTAACAAATAATGACCAATGAAGTTCATTATCAAGGATATACAGATACTATCTAATCCAGTTTATGTGCATATGTTAGGAGGAGGACAGACTAGAAATGGAATGGGAATTGTGGTGAGGGAGAGGCTTCACTAGACAATCAGGGATGTCATATTAATAACAGGCCCATGATAATCAGATTCCAGTATAAGAATGAGGCACTATTCATAATCTCAGCAGATGCCCCACAGCAGGGTTATGATAGTGAAGGAAAGAGTGCAATTAGACTGCAGTTTCATGACCTAATAGATAAAACAGGACAGCATGAATTGGTGTTTATAATGGGTGACCTGAATATACATATATGGGCAGATGGGCAGACAGTAAAGGATATGAGGACTGCCTGAGTCCATATGGGTGGAGCTACAGGAAAAAGGAAGGAGAGGGCATTTCAGACTTCTGTATTGTAAATGGCTTGGTGGTAGCCAACACATGGTTCAGCAACAAAGACAGTTACAAGATCGCACATAGGAATGGCCAACATACAACTCAGGTAGACTTCCTCCTAGTAAAGAAAGGTATAATCAGTGACTGCAAAGTAATCCCCCAGTGAAACAGTTGGTTCACAGCATAATCCATCAGAAGAAGAAAAAATAGTTGGAGAAGAAGAAGAATGGCAGCACCTCAGAACAGGATGTTTGAGGAAGACTGTAGACAGATATGAGGCTGAGCCAAATATGGAAGCAAGGTACATATGGCAAGCTGGGGTGGAATATAAAAGTCCAAGAAATAATCAAAAGAAAGAAAGAGTGCATGAAAAAGTAGGAGGTAGAAAGGATGAACCAGGCTAGAAATGAATTCTGTTGATTACCAAACAGGCTAATACAAGAAACTGCAATAGCAAAGAAAAAGACAACAGAGGCACTCAGTAAATGTCACAAAGAAATGCTATAAGGTTGCAGGACAAAAACAGCAAGGTAAGGAAGATAGTCAGACACCCTTTATAATGAATGACAGCAACAACTTGCTCAGCAGCTAACAGGGCATCGGAGGCAAATGGAAGGAGAACTTCCAGCAGAATTTGAATGAAGAAAACCCCTTAAAAGATGTACTGCCCCAGACAGAGCCTATTATGAAAGAAGAGGAGGAGCCCACCCTAGGAGAAGTAAGAACAGCACTGAGGAAAAGGAAGTTAGGGAAAGCAGCAGGCTCCGATGCGGTCACAGCAGATATTTTATTTTTATTTTTTATTTTATTTTGCATTTGTTGACTGTGAGTTTCTGACTGAATGAAAGCCCATTTTCAATGGAGGCCCAGGGAGAAAGGCACCACTAGAGAACAGATAGATCCTTATAAACAGGCAAACAATCTAAGGAGTTCATCAAGTCAGAATAATAAAGAAATATTACAACAATCTGAATAGTACATAAGGTGAGTACAGTAGAGTAAATTACATAGTACACGCTTACTAAATACAGTCAAGAACTATTTGTACTTCTCAGCATGGTTACAGTGGGAGGATGCTGAGATCTGGATAAAGTAAAGTTGAAAGTACAAGCTTGATAAATGCAGTAGAATAACAATATTTACACTTCTCAGCATGGCTATAGTGGGAGTATGCTGAGACTTGGATACGTTGAGAATCGCTGTGATACAGAGCAGTTGGTAGGGCAGTAGGTAAGTTATGTACAGATTACACTGTAAAAAGTTTAAGTTAGGGCAGTTGAAGACAGAGATTTAGAGTGAACAGTGTTGGTGCTGTGGAGGCATACAGTGACAGTGATTAATAGGATTTGTAAGTACACATAACAGCTGCTGAGGCAATAGATCATTCATATACAGGTTTTATCATGATTGCATATGAGAGGTAGGGGCTAGATGATACAGAAGAAGAGGAGGATGGAAGGAGAAGGTGAGGGTGGGAGTTAAAGAGAAGTAAGGGAGGTGGGAGTAGAATGAGAAAATAAGAGGAAGCAAGGATTCAAAGAGTTTGGAAGAGGTAGAAGGTTGTACACCAAGAAAGGTAGATATGGATAGTGGAGTGAGTGGACAGAGTGTGTGTTCTTCAGAGGGGTTTGACTTTTGCATTTGCAAGTTGCAAGATATGATCAAGATTTTGGTTGATATCGGGAGAAATGGTACCTGAGTGCATTCATAGGAATATCAAGACAAAGGCATATCACAAATGACTGGAAAATAAATATACTAGTGCCATTGTACAGGAACAAAGGGGACATCCACAACTGTGGACAGTACAAAGGTATTAAACTCCAGTCACACTGCTTGAGAGTCCTGGACAGGCTGATAGATAAATGAATATGAAGGGCAGTAGAAAGTAAGATGGGAGATAAGCCCATTGGGTTCATATTAAGATGCAGTACAACTGACCCAATATTGTAGTGAGGCAAATGGTTGGGAAGAAGCTAGAAATGATGAAAGAGTCCAATTTGACATTCCTAGACTTGGAGAAAGTATATGACAAGTTCTCAGGAAAGATGATTTGGGCAGTCTTGTTAAGGTTCAAAGTCAAGAAACATTAGTAGAATTGGTGCGGACTGTCAGCAAAGACACACTGACTCAAGTATGAACAGTGTTTGGACTCACAAAGGGTTTCCCAGTGGGAGGAGGTGTGCATCAAGTTTCAACACTGAGCCCACTGCTGTTCATACTGATGATAGACCACATTAGCAAACAGGTTGGAGGAGAGAGGTCAGCAAAGTTGAAGTATGCCAAGGAGGTGGCATTACACGCAGAGTCTGTGTAAGAAATTCAGCAAAGGATAGAGGAATGGAATGCAAAACTGAAGGCACATGGGTTGAAACTGAATGCACATAAGACAGCTGTAATGGCAGCAAATGGGGAAATCAGAGGAAACTGAGAAATGAGATGGAAGGGAAAGTTGTGGAACAGGTAAACAGCCTCAAGTATCTTGGACAGGTGGTTTAGTAGAAGGGAAGTCTGAATGAGGAGTTCAAATCTAGAATTAGAGGGGCTGTAGACAAATGGCACAGAATGTCATGTGTAATATATAACAGAAGAATGTCAAAGAAGCAGAAAAGTGAGGTGTACATAACAGTGGTGCCACCAGTACTGCTGTATGGTACAAAAACCTCAGCACTAAAGGAAAAACAGTTGAGAAATCTAGAAGTGATGGAGATGAAGTTTATTTGATGTGTGGCAGGTTACATACTGTGGGACAGATGAAGAAATGAGGACATCAGAGGAGAAGCCAAAGTAGCTTCGGTTGCAGATCGGGTCAAAGAGTACACATTACAGTGCTTCAGGCTCATCTGCAGGAAAGCAGAGGACAATCTGGTGAAGATTTGGGATGACAACCAAGAAAAAACAAGGGCAAGGGATGGATTCTGTGAAAGACCTACTACAGTTAGGCATGAGTGTTGCAGAAAGTAGGAGAGTGTTGTTGAATCAATAAAGATGGTGGCAGTTAACATGACACCCCGACCCCATCTAAAAAATGGGAAATAAGGGGCAGATGATGATGATGATGATTGTTAGAGTGTGCTCAACAATATACAAAGGTTGAAAGTAACTTCGCTATAAATATGCAACCTAAATAAGGAATAAGATAAAGCTTGCTTAAATGTAGAAATAGAGTTAGAAATATGTGGTTAGCATCCATACTAAATGACTGTGGCTTAAAACAAATAAAATAAAATAAGGAACTTTCTTATGAGTGTGTTACACACACATCAAGAAAGCTGACTTCTTACAGACTTGGCAAGAATGTAAAAAAAAACAGGATATATCAGAAAAAACCCTAATCTGCTTTCTTTAACAGGACATGTGTTTATCCACTAGGCATTTTCGTGAAAAATATGTTTTTCTAAGAAAGTTTAAAAATATGCTTTTCTAAGAAAGTTTATCCACAAGGCATTTCCTTAAAAATATGCTCTTCTCCACTTATCAGCATTTGCACAAGAACAGATGCGTCAGCATTTGCGTCATCAAGGCAGTATCTTTCCAAAACCAAGAGGGTGTGTGTTTAACTAAAAAAATATATAAAGTCTGTATTAAATCCAGTTTTTTTAGGGGTACTGGTAGGGACACATTTGTCCTAAGGTAAATATTATATCTCTCACATCATCTGTACTATATGAAAAGTATAGTAGAACATTTTCTGAAGCTGTAACAGAAGTATGTGTGGTTTATTATAAAAGTTATTGGTTAGTGCTCTTAAAGACATGTGCTGCAAAGTATATTCTCTCATCAGTGTATATTCTGCAAGTATCTGTATGCAACAGACTGTGAATGCAATTATAACCAGACTTTGATTCCAGCAGAATCCAGCCAGCAAGACTGAGGGTCTTAAGAATACTTCAAATCCATCACAGTAAGCATCAGAGTAACACCACAGTGCTTTAGAACCTTAAAATTAACTGGAATCACCAGAACACGTCCACACAAAAAATAAATCAAAGACCAAAGACTTAAAAGGTATGCAGACCATCTCAAATTCTTGTCCCCCCTGAGACTTGATATATGCCTTCCTTGTAGAGCTTCAGCAGACCCCTTTCTGTCAGGTCTGTTACACATTTGCAAGTCTCCTGGAGTCATTAGCACCCAATCAGGGGATCTCAGTGTGTTTTGCAAAATAAATAAAATGTGTTGGAGGGTCAGGAATGTATCACAGAGATACCCACTTCTGTGGAACCATGTTCCACTCCACAGAAAGCAAAGTACTTCTCCTTACCTATTTAAATCTCATTTGGATTCATGGCTCTCAACTTTCCAGCTCGAAAATGAGGAGCACTACCTCTCCCAATGTGGAACAAGTTGGCAAAATGTGGAACACTTATTAATACCTGCTAACGACTTCAGCAAGGAAGCTCATAGGATGATTAAAATGTGATGTGTTTACTTATATAATAGTTCTTTGAATGAATTAGTATGATTGAAGCTCATAGGATGATTAAAATGTGATATATTTACTTATATAATAGTCTTTGAATGAATTAGTATGATTCAATTCTATGTACCATGGTTATCAGTTAAAAAATTGCTAACACTGAATGTATGACAGATCCTTTTAATGTGGAACTCTGAGGAACATGAATGTTTTAAGACCCAAAATGTTCCTTCTAATGAGGTACACTTGAGGGGTATGTTTGGATTTATGGATGGGTAAATGCAAATTAAGCCTGGTATAGCACCCCTGTACCTCATGGATATGAGAAACATCCAAATGCCCATTTCCTCACTCTGTCTGTTTGCAGGTTATTCATATGTAAATTTATAAAGCCTAAAAATGACATGGGAATGTAAAGATTAGGCTTCTTAATATCCTTACATGTTGATAGCCTAGTAAATACCTATGAAACTATATATAAGCTAAGATGGGATGGGGCAGGTGCATCCATTAAAATAATACATGTTTAGGTCTGCATTTGAGGTGGGATTCTGATTATGTGTAGATGTCCATAATGGCCTGCTACTCATGGATGTGAATGAGATGTTTATTTTAACTGATTAGTTAAGGTATATTTAGTTTTGTTCCGTTTGTCTATTTGTTAAATACAACTGAAATAGTACAGTTTGCATGGTCAGCAGGTTGTTACTTGAGAATTTTTCTTAGAGATGGTTTGCCTTGTAATATATTCCTGAGATGAATTGTGTGGTAAAGGGTGTGTTGTGTGGTGAAGGATGTGCTGCTTGATAATATATCATCATCATCATAATCATCCTTTGTTTTACTGATGTGTTGCAATAAATTCCCATCTAACTCCCAAATACCTGTTTGACTATTTATTAGCAAATGCTTGTCTTGCAAAGTTTTTAAGCAGGCACATACACACATATGCCTGTATGCAGGCACACAAAACACATGTGCGCGCACACACACACACACGCACATAATCACTCACCCACTCACTCATCCACTCTTTTAGAGTGGCATGTGAAAGACAGATATCAATATGTTGTATTCATGCATTTAAAGGCATTAGATAGAACAAGTCAAGACTATATATGTTCCAATACTTGTGAATTGTTAACTATAAATATTCTGCTGTGGAATTTGTTTTTCAGAGGTTCTATATTGCTCTGCCATTTGTGAAGTCCAGTTAAAAAATTACTGATATCCATGCATTCAGACACATATATCGTTGCGTGACTATAATAATGGATGAGTTCTAAGCACACACATTGTTTTATAACCTACAATTCTTAAAATCATTTTCTGGTTAAAATGCATAATAAACTATATTCAGTTAGATCAGTGCAAGCCTGATGTCTGCAAAAATATTTAAGGAGAACAAAAAATGGCTAGACAATTATGTAAATGTCAATTTTGTTTGTAAAAACTACTGATGTGGACATATGCACAAAATATGGGTGGCATGTCTCATCATAATGATGGAGCGAGAGAGAGACAGCAGGTTCATTGTTCTTCTCACTCCAGGAGTTCGGTATGAGTAGTAAATTCCCACTGTGACCTCTTTATCTGTGTTGTTTGATGATTTAGCATTGCCTTCTTTATCTTGTTTTGTGTTTTAAACAGTTATGATTCATACTGAATGCAGGGCAGCCAAAGGATTTCACTAAAGAAAGTCAGTACATGTTGCTTTGTAAGAGTTTTTAAATGCAAAATTATTTCTTGGTTTGCAGAATGACTTTTGGTATGCACATATTTTTTTATACTTTTGTGCACTACAAATGTATGATTGCTAATATAGCTCATACCTGCAAACACTGGTGTTTTTATTAAATCTATAGAAAATAACATATGCAAATATCTTTGCAATTAGTATTCTTCAGAAATGAAACTGTACAGTTATAGGATTTCATATATCTCCACACATTTTGGGAATTTCATTTTTAGGGACATTATACAGAAAATGATACTGTGCATGCTATAGATTTTAGTTACTCAGATGTGACTGCCAAAGGTAACCAAACTATGTGTATCAGGAAAATCAAAGACTTCATTGCGTTCATAATGTTATTATACATAGAATTAAAGTTTATAGCCAGTAACTAGACATTTAGGCAGAGGGAAAGATTAACAGAGAGATTGAAAAAATATCACTGAGCAGTTTTGGTTAACCCTCCTTGGAGTGCCATAAGATACCCACACACAGTAAGGATTTACATCCTACATAACATATCATTTCTCATGCTTGCATGAACATTAACCTTTTCCCATTGAACATCTGATTTAATGGATTCTGTATCATTTTCTTGCATTTATTGTAGTGAATTGAAAAAAAATGTTTAGATCTTATAGATTAGGCCATATATTTAGCTGTGCTGCTTTGTTATTCAGTAGCTCACTTATACTTCAGTTTCACTTTTATGACACAAATACTTTCCCACAATTCCCACATTCTACTGCCACACATGTTCAAGTTTAGCCATCATGTTGTGAATTTACCAGGTATGAATAAAAAATATATGAAGCAAAAGTTTTGCACTTCTGTACAGGTAAACGTGCAAGACCAGTAAATTTGGAATTTAAGAACCTGTTTGGCAAATGTCACGACTCCAGGGAATTATGGAGTTCATTCTGGATCTGCACTCTGCCTAGATGGAGTTCACATGTTCTTCCTGCTGACATTAGTTTTTTTGCAGATCTTATTGGCATATATGTGGTCAACATTTCCTCATCAAGATCACCGCACTCTGAATAGGAAAAAAATAAATATTTATTTTTAGTTTTTTGGAACATGCCGATCATTTATTTGACAAGTAAGGATGTGGAACCTTTACTGGTGCTTGATGACAGGTCCATCTGACTAACAGTTTAAACTAAACAACATTGTGGCTGACAAGACAGCTGATGGCAAAGCATATCAGGTAGTCAAACTTAGTCACACTGGCGTCTTGTTTGTCAAGAAAAATGAATCAACAGCACATCTGAAACCAAAAAGAAAATCCTTCAAGGTTCTTTACAGAGTAATTAAACCTTCCTGTATATGTTCAGATAAGACAAATAAACAGAAAATAATGTTGATTATTGGAGATTTGTTCCCTTGCCCACAGTGTGAAACCTGCTGATAAAAGAAAGAAAGCCCACATGCTGTGCATACTTGCTGAAAACAAAGTAAAAAGCACATCGGTTGTCACTTCCACTATCTGATACTGATCATTCCTCAGCAATCAAAGTAAGAATAAAACAAATATATTAATGTGGGGGACACCCCTTCACACCCTTAACTTGTAAATATATTAAGTCCATAATCAAACAACAAATGAAGGAGAAAAGACCACAACAGGCAATTACTGCTGCTGTTACAATGCAAACCACAATGCATCAACAGTGATTCAGTTTTCAAAGCCATAAGCAGTGTCAAATGTTATACTCTCCTTGTCAAATGTACCACACTTCATCAAGTTTTGCAATCAGCAAGTTTCATAAATTTTCCACAAAGCCCACAAAGTACCAGTTTGCTAACATAAATGACTTCATATTTGTCCTCTGAGCATCATTGTGTTTCCAAGCTTTACTTATGTGATAAAACACACACACACACACACACACACACACACACACACACACACACACACACACACACACACACAAACACATGCACACACATGCACACACGCACACACATGCACACACGCACTCACACGCACACATGCACTCACACGCACACATATGCCCACTCACACGCACGCAAACACATGCACACACACACACACACACACACACACACACACACACACACACACACACACACACACACACTCACTAACACACAAACATATAAGGATATACAGACACACAGACATGCACACACACACAGATATACACACACAGACACACACGCATGCACATACATGCACACACATGCACACACACACAGACACACACACAGATGCACAGACACACACACATACACACACACACACACACACACACACACACACACACACACACACACACAAAACCCTTAATGTATTCCTTAAACCATCCATGTTCTAATATTAGGTTGATGACATTGTGGATATAAAATAGGCAGGAAATAACTGAATAAGCCAGAAAAGAAATCTGACAATAAAGTGCTTTAATCCACCATTAAAATAAATGTAGCAACTCAAGACACCAGCGTTCAAAGGGAATTACAATTACAATACAAAGCATTATTTGTAGTAAGTTCAATCAATAAAAAGAAACAGTCACTATTTTTACAATTTCTTAATCAATTATTTGTAAATTGCCTCTCTTTCCTGAACCATGGCTGCCATGTCTTTAATGGACAGAGGTCGTCAGTAAGTATAATGTTATCCATTTAACATTCCCCCACAAGTCCCTTAGCTACCTCCTTACTAACATGTTCCCCTTCCTAATAGAGACCCAAGTCACTTTGGGGACAAAATTTGGTTGGGGTGCATGACTAGGCTTATGTAGGACCAAGTGGTTGTTAGCCTAGTAATGACCTATGAACCTATGAACCCATAAAATGCATATACTCTCCTTATATAATAATTTTTGTTTGCCAATTGATTTCCCATAAAGCTAGATATAACAAGAAATGAAACAGAAGCACCTAACATCTCAACTTTTTTGTCATAATAAAACAAATAGTGTTCCCTCAAAAGCACCATAGTAAAGCAGAAATACATATGTGTGTAGTACGTCACATTACATGGACTCTGCTGCATTCACACACCCCTTTATCTTTATTGTATCCCTTGTTGTCTCATCTTTTCATCCCCTTACTTACTGCCTCTCATTCATCCTACTTCCCTGTTCCCTTTGCATCTCTCTTACACTTCTTCTCCTTTATAGTCCTCTTCTCCCTACATGCCTCTCTCACGTTTTCTCTGCTTGTCACCAGGGTATCCTGTCCTGCAACTATTCTCACTTGTCTGTTCTAATGTCTTAGTGCCCGTCTATCTAATGATATGTTATTATCCCTGTAGCATGAGGAATCTCAGTCATGATGGCTACATCTGATCCATAAAGCTCTGCTGAGCATAACTCCATTTTTCACCCATGTTTTGACATAGTAACCTGCTTCTTGAACTAAATGTGGCCTATTCTTGCATTCGTAAAGATGAGGTGACCTGCTGGGTCAGTGGGACCGGGACTGGGACGCAGAGAGAAATAGGCGTCTACAGTTCCATTACAACACTGTTGCTGGCAGGGATTTTTGCTTGGTTATTTCTTACTATATCCTGTTTTGACCTAGGTGCTAGATGACATGTATGTACATGATGCCAAAGCTATGTGACTGTTTTTTTTTTTCTGCATGCAAGTACAGTTTATGTGACTTGCGGTGCAGATCATGATATCAGTGTTTATACACATATTGTCTTATATAAACTAGAGAGAGAGAGAGACAAAGCTAGATAGAGAGGCAGACAGAGATAGCGAGCAATTCAAAAATGACTTAAAGTAATGATATGGAAAAGAGAAGTGGACATTTGCATTACAGGAGCATTAATCTAAGTCTGCCATGTCTAGTAGAATGGAAGGATAAAGAACATGTTTAGCATCAGCAGATTTCAACAGCTTTGATATTGATAATGTGGCCTGACAAAACTATCGGTGATAACATAAGTCACAAGTCTGTATCACCTATTCATACTGTAGAAGTCCTTTCAGAAAAAACTAGATGAAACCAACACAGTGGATGTGATATATCACAAAATATGATAAATCACTGCTGTTCTTTGATTAAAAAATGTCAGCCTGTCAACTCAAGTCAGTTCACTAAGGATATCTTTTTTTTTTTCACCAGATGCAAGAGATGCTAGAATAATAGTCATTCTCAGAAGGGCATGCCTTTTAAAGTTGACAGGTTAGCATTCCTCAAAACCCACTTGTCAGTCATGTAATGCACCCTGTCATGTATTTATAATGAAACAGGATACCTTACTACAATGTCACTTAGAGAAATAAGGAGGAACATAGTGATGGAAAGAAATTAAAGTGTTAAAGAAGCCCTTGAACTTCATACACATTGCTAGTTGGGTCTATAAAGATATCTACAGTTTTGTATATATTCAGCAGATGTCACTTCAGATGTATTTGATAATCTGTGTGCCAACACAAACTGTGTTTAAAGCATTGGGTCAAACTATACTTTGTACCACAGTACTCCAAACAATAAACACAACACATTCACAATTTGCTATAGAAAAAAATGATTTACAAAGATAGTCAAAATAATTCAAAAGAATGTAGTCAGCATTTAAATTACTGTAGGACATTTCTCATATAATTAGCTCAGCTGTTATGAGGAGCAACACAGCCCCTATATATATATATATATATATATATATATATATATATATATATATATATATATATATATGTGTATATATGTATACTATATATCACATGTAGATAATCCAATAATGAAACAACAGGGAAGAATGGAAAAGAGATGACATCCTAAAGCCGTGTTGAGTATCTTCATGATGTGGAACCTGTTTTTACAAAATCTCACCAAGATGACACTGATATATAGACTGCAGTTTATATAGCATATATCATCGACAGAAGTAGGTTAGGAAATAAAAAAGACAGCTGGGTATACAATACCCAGGATAAGAACATGCCAATCCTGGTAGGGGCACTTGTACTAGGAATAGAAAAATGACAGTGTAGAATCCTCAAGATACGGACAAATTCCTGCAATGGGGTTAGACAGGCTTATGGGGAGGATGCACCCCCCCTCCCCCAATTGTAGAAGGAAATAGTAATCCACAAAAAACAAAAATTGACAGGCCAAAAAAGAGCCATAAAGATGATAGAGTGGACTACTGAGGATAAAAAAGAAATTATATATTGTAACTAGTATGCAAGAAACGTAGAATTTCTGACAGAAGATATACAAAAAGATTAAGAGAGAAATAAGAGGAAAGAAAATACTTGCAGAAGAAAAACTGTCAAAAGCTTCAAATGCAAATTTATGCTCATTAATACAACAGATTCATAAAAAGACTGTGTAGATCAAGAAATATTGGGCGGTTTGGAAAGAGAAGTGACTGCGAAAATGCAAAAAATAAAGAACAAAATCAAGAGCTTTGAGAAAGGTGTAAAAAAATAAATATGGGTATTGGGAAAAAAGAGATATCTGACACGGTGCAATATTTATGCAAAGGAGAAAGCCAAATTAATCAATACAAAAAAGCAGCTCCAAGGATATTTGAAGAGAAATATAGGCAAAGGCACACAAGTATATAACATTTTACAACACAAAAAAATAAGGTCACAAAGGGGAATGTAGAACAAAATATTAGTAAATTAGAAGTTAAAAAAAATAGAAGCTGAAGTTACGGAATGCCTGTGAAGTGAAGGATTTAATGTGGGAAGTCTAACACAGGTTATGTCACAGCATGATGGAACACTGAGTCCTCCAAGTACGGAGAAACAGGAGGAACAGGAGATATCTGAAGAAGAGACAAGGGCATGTGGAAGAAAAAGAGATTTAATATGGTGTAATATTTATGCAAAGGAGAAAGCAAAACTAATCAATATAAAAAATCAATATAAAAAGCAGCACCAAAGACATTTGATGAGAAATACAAGCATAGGCATCCGGATATGGAAAATCTTACAATATAAAAATAAGAAAACAAAGGGGGAAGCAGAAAAGAGGATTTGCAATGGAGAAGTTAAAGAAATAGAAATTAAAGTTATGGATTACCTGTGAAGTGAAGGATTTAATTTAGACATTCTACCTCTGATAATATCAGAGTAAGATAGATTAACAAATCTCCAAACTAAAGAGACACCATTAGAGTGGGAAGCATCTGATGAGTTGCCATATGAAGATACCTTGAAGCTTTCAGCAGGAAATCAGCACATAATTTCAGCTGGACTTCCTCAGCAAGGGAAATAACAGGAAACTGTGGCAAGTCTCATGCAGTCAATGTTGAGAGAGATGGACCAGTGAGTTCCCATATAAAAGAGCAACGGATGACAGAGGATGATGCTGTAGAGAATGTGGTACAGGATGATGTTCTGGATCTTTCTTTCTGTAAAATGCCCTTAGGAAATGGAGAACAAAGAATGTGCTCTTAGTTTAGAAAAAAATGATCTAAGGGAAGAGTTGCTCAATTTAATAGAGATTGATAGACATATTAAGATCAATGAAAGAAATGAACTGCAGAAAGTCAATAAGACCCGAAGATTGATAAAACAAATGAATAGCATAATCAAGACTGTTCATAGAATTTCTTGCAATATAACAGAAGTAAATAGGAAATATTACTGTGTAGCTAAATTAATAACAGGCAGTCTCTTACGATGAAAGTGCAGTGCAGAAAGGGAAAGGAAAGGGCTAAATGAAATGCCATCATGGAAGTGTCTAGTAGAGAAAACTACAACACAATTATGAAAAGAAGTGCCACTGCTAGAAGAGTTCAGAACAGGGAGCAGATCAACAAAAATACTCAGAAAGTTACACATGATAAAAGCAAGTGGCAGTACCACAACAGACTAGGATCTATCATGCACTATTGCAAATAATAAACTGAAAGTATCTGCACAGACAGAAAAACATTGGAAAATATGCAGATAAATATAAAGGAAAAGTGCGAAATAAACAGCTGTCGCAAATGCCCCTCCAGTCTCTGTTTTGGGAACCAGGACTGCACTCCAGGAGGTTTTTCGCCCAGAGTGCATTTTTATAGAACTCTGAAATGTCTACCTTAGTTCTCCTTTTTCCTTTGCTCCCCTTTACCCTTTGTGCTGAGCTCCCTGTAGGCCTTTCTCCCTCAGTCTGTGACCCTTACTACCACTACTGCCACTAAGCTCATGATACAGCAACTAGCTATTAACAAATCCAAGTATATTTAAATGAAACTCTCTCTCTCTGCCCTGTTCCAGGACAGTGACATGAGACACAGTGCCCAAAACTTTAACTTCTCTAGACCTATTTTATTAATCTACTTATAAACTTGCCCTGCTTCCTTATAACTAAAAGCCATGGAGTACAGAAACATGGGGATAGTTCTAGCTTGATAGAGATTTGTTCTGAAGGAAATAACTGCTTTAAGAAATATATGTCTTTAAACATCTGTTGAGCTGCATATCATTTGACCATAAATTTTATGTCATTTTGATCTAGATGGATAAGAAGATCTAAAGGTTTTGATGCTCTTCCATGAGCTGTTGAATTCCTGGTAACAACTGATACCATTCCATGCCCTTGTAGTCATGCCAGACAAGCCTGAAATCTCTAAGGGAGTCCACAAAAATAAATAAATAAATAAATAAAAATAACATAGAACTGTATCACCTCCATCACTTGAGTCTAATCCCCCCCCCCCCAAATTACTTAGTGCCCTTTCACTTCTGTTAGATTGCCACAAAGTCACAAATATACTAGAACAAATACCTTTAAACTCTGTTACTATGTCATGTGCCTCACTACCTGCACCATGCCATTGATACGGAAACTGCTCTTGTAACACCAGTTGCAAATGAAACCAAACCATCCTGCACCAGCTAGTACTGGTCCATCTCAATAGTTCCCATAGTAGACAATATCCTTGCAAAGCTTATTTACAATCAGCTCATCATGTATTTCCAGAAATGTCATCTGCCTGTCCTACAAATAAAATGAACTTTGGCCCAAAATAGTACAGTGACCACAATATGGAACCTACAGTAAGATATATCATCGTCACTTACTTACAGTGAGGTGAGAAACACTATAAAAGTGTTCAGCTGTACAGAGAGCCCTTGCAGGCTGAAATAAGAAAAGTTTCTGTATTTTATTTCATACTTAGACTTGTTATTTACAGTGATCACATCTATGTGATTGCATACTGAAGAGTTTTTTTGGTCAAAATCTTTATTTCTCTGCGGTGCTGTTTTTCTACTTCTATTTGTAACTTAATTTCCAAGTAGAAGGGTTCATAGGTTCATAGGATCACAGGTAGGTACTAGGCTATCAGCCCTAGGGCCTATATAAGCCTAGCCTAAAAGGTACCATGGCTTTCGCCACCCAAGAAAATTATTTTCCTGTGCCCCTATCGAGCAGATCCACAGAAGTGATCCCCGGGGTGACTATCCTATTTCCCATCCACTCATCAAGATTTTTCTTGAAGAGTGCTAATGAGGAGCTTTGTTTGATATAGATAGGTAGTTTGTTCCAGAGTATGGGAAGTCTCTGGGACAGGAATCTATCCCTCCAGCATGTTCTGTTTATTGTGGTGTCAAGGTTTAGATCCCTAGAGCGGGTAGCGTGGTGGCATTGGGATTTCTTTAAGTGGAGCATGTCCAACAGCTCTGGGTTTGACATAACTTTGTATGTTAGGCAGAGATCACCTCAGAGTAGGTGATATGTGATGGAGTAAAGCTGGAGTTCTTTGAGACGGTCTGCTTAGGGCATCTGTTTGAGGCCGGTGATCCTCTTTGTGAGGTATTTCTGTGTCCTGGCCTTTCCAGTTTTTGTAGATGTCTTCTGAGGTACATACAAAAAGGGGTACTGTACTCTATAATGGGTCTAATGAGTGATGAGTAGAGGGGAACAATGACCTCTTTTTTCCTTAATGAGAAACCTTTTGTGATGAGGTGTGCCATGTAGAAGGATTTCCTGACTACTGTGGTGATGTGATTATCAAAGGAGAGACTACTGTCCACCTGTGTCCCAAGGTCTATTATCCCACTTTTGGTGTTAGGTAGACTACCACCTATGGGGTAGCTCATGGGTACAGAGTTTTACCAAAGGGGATGACAATGCACTTTTTGGCATTGAGCTTGAGGCCATGGGTTTGACACCAGGCATCTGTCTCAGTGAGGCCCTTTTGTAGGATGTCCACATCATTAGGAGTTTCAATTATGGCTCCTAGTTTGCAGTCATCTGCAAACTTCATTAGCCAAAGACCTTCTGTGTTAGCCTGTACGTCAGAAAAGTAGATACCAAACATGAAATGACCCAGGACTGAACCCTGTGGTACTCCATTTATCACTGGTCTGAAGTCAGAATTGGAGTCTGCTACTTTCACAGTGTGAGATCTGGCAGTGAGCCATTTGGCAACCCACCTTGTGACATAGGGATTTATAGCTAGTTTAGTGAGGTTATCTATAATTCCAAAGTGGGGGATGGTGTCAAAAGCCTTGGCAAGTTCAAGATAGGCTGTGTGAACCACCTTACCCTCATCTATGGCTTTGGTGACTGCCTCTAAGAAGTCTATCAGGTTTAGGAGACACGATCTGCCTTTTACAAACCTGAACGGGGTGGGGTCCAGAGTTTGGAGATTACCAATGTCTTTGTTTATAAGTTCCATGATTTAGACAGGGATATTAGTTGATTTTGTTAAACTCTACCTGAGAGTTACTTTTTTGTTGCTTTTACATTAAGTGATGCCAGGGTCATCTATCTTGTTGTAGAAGGTGTTGACCTGGTCTCTCTGAGTAAACGAGCACTATATGGAACTCTAAGTGCAGGCATTTATTGGATGGAAGACACATGAGTTAGATTTCAGATTATTTCTGGTTGCTGTAAATAAAGTGGTTTGCATGGCTCCGTGCTTACACTGAGCTCAACAATGCTATAATAGTAACTTTCAACAAACAACGAACAGGTATCCAGTGACTGACCACACATAACAGCAAAACAGCAAAAACACGTTCCTCAATTTGCATTAAAGCTTTGTATCATGACACTGGATGGTGTGCCTACTTCGCTTTGTTCCACGCGAGTTTTCCTTCAACGCTATAATAGTGTTCTACTGCATTGAGAGGCATCCAGGCTGAGATAAGAAAAATGTCGACATTTCCTTTGTACTTGCACTTGCTATTTACTGCGATAGAATCTCTGTGATTGTATACCAAAAGCATTTACAGTGTTTTTTGTCCAAAATCATCAGTTCTCTGCTGTGCTGATTTTTACTTCTGTTTGCATCCTAATCTCAAAAGAGAAAACTTGCAGAGAAAACCAGTTTAATAAAAAGCAAAGCTTTCGGGTGTAACCCTTCTTCAATACTAATACATTCAAACACTAAACTCTAGAAGCTTAAATACAGGTCTAAAATCACATGACCAGCAGCCAAATGAAATCATGTGACAGAAAACAAATTATAAATTAAAGACATATACATATAAATAAATTAAAAGATGTGTAGATACACAGTATAAAATGTTTACTTTACAATATTACGTAGCTTAACTAACACAGGTTTTAAACTGACAGTGCTATTTAAACCAGGATGAGTGTCAGCAGCTAATCTCAATATCCATTCAAATTCTTTGAGCTCAAGGCGGTTGTTGACATCACCACCTCTTTCATTTGGACATAGAGCATCAATCACTCTAAACTTAAATGTATGTGTTTGACATCACCACCTCTTTCATTGGACATAGAGCATCAATCACTCTAAACTTAAATGTATGTGCATCCTAATCTCCAAGAAGAGTGATTTAGACAGGGATATTATTTGTTTATTTATAACATCTATCTGAGAATTACTTTTGTTGTTGCTTTTACATTAAGAGACTCCAGGGTCACTCATCTTGTGGCATTAGGTGTTAACTTGGTTCCCCTGAGTTGGGAAATACTACAGGGAACTCTAAAGTGTTGTTGTTTACTGTCATGATGGCAGGGGAGTTAGTTTTCAGGGTTTTTTTATGTCTACTATAAATTAAGCAAGTTTGTGTAGTGTTACTTAGTTTGTAAAATTTACCTTTAAAGCTAATATTTAGGATCTTAACTACTAACGCAAAAAGGCTTTGACACAACTTAGGTGACCTGTAAAACCAAGCCCCATAAACCATAACAGCCTATCCCTAATATAAGGCCTAACAACATGGATATGCGATTTCCTAATGTCTCTGTGGCCAGTTTGGTTGACATGGGCATCATAAGATAACAGCAATTTTCTCAGGCATTCAGGCAACCTCTTATTCCTTAAAGAAACTAACACAGTATGCAAGAGATGTACATAAATAGCTTCCTTGCAGGCAAAAGTCTAACTTACAAGCAAGGTTCTCAACAGCATCCACACATCATTCTTCACACATACTGCACACTACACACCCAGAGACCTTCTTATACCGAGGCATTTAAAAACCTTTGGAAACCTCACAGACCTTCTAAGCCATCAAACCACAACACTAATCCCCAGCGATCACTAAAGCACACTCCCAAACAAAACCTAACACTACACATAAGTGCACATCTGATGATCCCCCAAGAACAAAGCCCATGAGGTAAGCAAACACTTTACCTAGTAATCTTGCCTTAGTGGATTCTATTTTATGGCACACAGATGCCCTTCTCACCAGACTTGACAAGGATAGTGATTACTTGCCTATTTGGAGCTTGAATCCACATAGTCTGTTTAGGTATAAATGGCCTGAAATGTACTTCACTGGACCATTTAAAAGAGACATTATGGATCTCTATCAATATGTGTAACAGTCAGGTACATACCTTGCATCTTACAGCATTCTTCCTTCACCAAAGATGATGCCACAGTACGAACAAAAAATGATTGATTTTAATAATTGGCTTAGTTTTGGTGTCACTAAAGAGAGTTACAATATCTGTCATCATGGGAGGACATGGTTATCAGATCATGTTGCTTTGCTAAGGATGGTCTACACCTGCCCCACCCCAGTCTTTCAGATATTGACTAAAACTTTTATCTACCCCCTTACAGCATTTTTAGGACATGTAAAAATTAGAAAAACTACCAACATAACAAAAAAAAAAAAAAAAAAAACTCAAAGCAACATTAGGATGTTAATTCTCAATTCTAGGAACCTAAACAAAAAACTTCATATGCTACAAGCTCTCCTCACTCTTGAGAATGTAAATATCTGTGATGTTACTAATACTTGGTTTAAAGTCACAGAAAGTATCCTGGCAGTGCAAGGCTACAGCAGCTTCCCACATTTAGGCCAACAGCAACACAGTCAGGGGCTGAAGGTGGAGGTGTCTGAATCTATGTTAGAAAAAAATAAAATTCCAGCTTGAATAGACAGGATGATGATTTGAAGTCCATCCACATCAAAGTCTCCATAGAAAAGACTTTATCCTGGTCTGCTAAAGGTCACCCTCTGTGACACAAGAAGCTCACATCTCTTACTTAAACCTATTTGATGCTGTCACCATTCAAATACCTTACTCAATGGAGACTTTTACTACCCCTCTATAGACGGGGAAATGTACACTGACTCTAACTCACAGGCACAATGTTTGTTGGACTTTATAAACACAAACACCCTGGACTAGACAGAGCAAAAACCAACCACAGGATCAAACACACTGGACCTAGTACTCACTAATATGGGAAACATTACACCATCCCCCTGTGTCACACCTTCATTGGTGAGGCTGGATCACAAAGCTGTTTCCTAAAAATCAACATAGAAAACCCAACTAAACCTATAACAGTTAGGAACTGCTCTAAATCAAACTACATCTTGTTAAACAATAGTTTGCTAAAACTCACAGCTCCCTCAAAACCTGAGTGCACAGCTACCAATGCAGAATTATTCACAGAAACACTGTACACACATGTGAATGGCTGCACTGAGGCTGTCTTACCCACCAGAGGTAAGTCCAGATCTAATAACAAAAACAAAAACCATTGGTGGAATACCTTAACAAGCTATATAACAAAAGAAAAAAGTCATGACCAAAATCAGAAAGAATAATTTTCATAGAGACAACAGCTGTCTGATTCAACTAAACAAGAAATGAACAGCTCTAATAATGTCCAACAAGACCAACTACCAGGTCAGGATAGCCTCCCAGTCTAAGGGCAATCATAAGGCCTTCTTCAGCTGTGTCAAGAGCCTTAATGTCAAAGCTCAGCCGTATGCATAACTAGTTGTAAATAACACAAACACCAGTGGCATTGCAAATAACTGATAAATGTAGCCCTATCTTCATCCCCAAATCCCCTTTAGCCCCTTTGAAATCCCTCCTAGCTTAATTCCCCCAACTATCAACAAGGAGCAAGTCCTGATGGCACTTGCTAAGGGCAATAGCACTTTTTCAGTGGGCCCCAATAATATCCCTGCTTGCCCCATAAATAGCATAAAGCATGACCTAATAGGACCACTTGAGGCACTCTTCAACTACAGCCTCAAAATAGGTTATGTGACAGGTAAATGAAAAACTGTAGCAGTCATCCCTCTTCATAAACATGGACAATCAGGTGACTCTGGGAACTACAGACCCATCATTCTGACTAGTTCAGTATTCAAAGCCACCAACAAGGAAACAAGGAAATTGGCAACCTGAAGACAATGGAACAACCCCAGTTTGGCTTTACTAAAGGAAGGTCTTGCCTACTCATTCTGGTAGACTTCTTTGAGATGATCACCAGTGCTATGGATGAGTGGAAATGTTGCATACAACCTACCCTGACCTGGCCAAGGTGTTCAATAAAATACCCCAAATGGGTATTATTGAGAAACTCTCAGAACTAGGCATACATCTCTATATAGCTCAGTGGATTTCTCACTTCATTGCTCACAGATAGGACCCAAGAAATCAGAATCTGTGAGCAGAGTACCCCAGGGGTCCATGTTTGGCCTGCTCCTGTTTGACATCTACTTCGTGAAAGTCAAGGCTAATAACCAAGGCCTCAGGCTAACCAAGTTCACAGATGACTGTAAACTGGGAGCTAGCAAAGATTCTTTCCACAATACTGACATCCTACAAGTGGGTCTAACAAAAACAAATAAGTGGTGCCAAAGCCACGGATAAAAACCCAAAGGCAAAAAATGCAACTTTTGGAAATTATTCTGCAAAGTTAATTACTCCAGCTAGAAAAAACTCTTAAGAGTTCTAACACTAGTTAGGCATCTGGAAACATATGTAGACAGTAATTAGGTCTTTGACTAACATATAGCCAAGATAATAAGAAAATCATTCTCTTTTGCCCAGTTCATAAGCAAGGGCATGGTATCCAGGTCCAAGGAAGTTATATCGCCACTCTACTCAGCCCTTATCTGACCCACAATGCGCTCTCTTGCATTTACCTAATCAGGCACTTGCAACATTTGCAAAGCACTCAGAGGTTCCTCAATAGATGAATCCATTGTATGAATGTCCTGTCCTATGCAGATCACCTTACGGCCCTATCTTTTTTACTCAGTCTCCTACATGTTACAAGAGGCAGTCTATGCCTGACATATAAGGTATCCTCAGATCCAGCTCTGAATGATCTCTTGTACATCTGCAAAGGAAACAGCACCAGAAATACTGGAACCAATGGCCTGTACTTTGCTGGCAACATACATAGTCTTGCTGGAAAGATTGGCATGTGTCTCAAAGGATCACTGCACTATGGAATAAGTTCCCTAACCATGTGAAGCAGAGTTTATCCCTAACCTTATTCAAACAAAACCTTGATCATAGGTGGAAAATCATAAATTCATCCCAGATCTGGCCTCCGTGTCTCTGATGGATAGAGGTTGAAAGTAAGCAAATTAACACTTGGCTGGGTTGTAATGCTAGGGTTATAAAGACTCTGGTGGTCATTAGCCTAGTATAAAACTATGAGCCTATGAACATTCTAATAGGCTTATCTCAACTGTACTGACATATAACTTGAGAAGAAGAAGCAATTCTGGATCTGGCTCAACATGACAACCACCCCCACCCCCAAACCAAACTCCACATTTCAAACCATAGATTCTCCATCCTCACGTCCAATGGCAGTAGGTCCCAAAACATCCCTCAGACATGTCTTGCTTCCAATAATTCTGACCACCACTCAAACAATGTCTACATATGTATAATACTTTTGTAATTTCATAAATACAAATGCAACATCTTTTCCTAGCTAATCCAGTACTACATTGACTGTTTCAGCATCTGCGTGATATAGTCATATGTACATTGTAGCAACAGTGTTAAATGTAAAAAAAAAAAAAAAAAAATATATATATATATATATATATATATATATATATATATATATATATATATATATATATATATATAAAACACACTTAACTAACTCACACATACCTAAGTATATAATACCATCCCCTTCATAGTTTAGACATTTCATATATGACTGTAATTTCCTTGCATGTTTCTCTTTATTTCCTTTTATTAGTTTGTGTTCTCATTACTACCTTTTACAGTTCATCCATTTTGTCTGATTGTTACTTACTGATGTTTTTTGAACATATTTTATAATTTATCCATTTGCTTTATTTTTTACATCCTTAAGGTAGTTTACTTTCTCTAGTCTAGCAAGTGCACCCTAACCCCATCAGTAACACCAGAATTAAACCATGACATTTCTTAAAATATTGTAGTAAAGAACCACTTACTAACAGGCATTTCTACTAAGAAATCTTTAGGAGCCCCTAATCTAGGATGACTGTAGAATTGTTCATTACAATATGCAACCAGGGCATTGTATATATTTTTATGTTAAATCAGATGGAAATATTGTATTCAGATAGCCATATATTTTTAATTCAATTCTATTTGTCTTGTATACGCAATTATATAAAAATGTCAAACTATTTATTTTGAATGTTGCTGTATCTTTTTAGAATTGGAGCTTTTCCATAATAGTACACATTTATATTATTACAGTTTCTGGTCTTCTCCCAGAACTTCCATTTAAAATTGGTTTTGCTTGATCAGCTTTTCCTAGTCAGCATAAAGTTTATTTTAGTTTACTTTACATAACTGTTATTATACAGTTGTATATTGTGGTTGTATCATTTGTTATTTATTTTATTATCTAGATGCTTTTATGGAGATCTCAAGTTAAAAATGAATAAAAACACCATTTCAAGAAAAGTTCTACTTTGCTTAATGTTATCTGCATCCTATTTATATACGTATGTATATGATTTATTTTTTGATTGATTTGATGCATTTTTCATACAGTATTGCATTTTTTAGCAGGCTGGTTTTGTGGAAGTCTCCTCCATTTTGTAGATTCCATTGACTGGTGGTTATTATTATTATAGTGGAAGTAGAAGTTAATTAAATCTTGTTTGGAACTTTTGGCATACTTTATTCATTTTACTAATGAGTAATATATAGAAAGATAGATAGATAGACAGATAATAGATAGATAGATAAATAAACAGATAGATAGACATACATATATGTATATGTATGTATATATAAGGGTTCCAGTATGTAGCTCGCAAGACATTTCCCTGTGAGCTACATTGTCGATACCAAATGGCTACAGCAGCAATTTACCGTAGAGCAATATGGCTGAATAGCATAGCCGCTGCTGCTGTAACCTATGCGCAGAAATATTTCTGCTGGTGGCGATCCTTACGGACAGCTGCCCAGCTGTATTCTAGCAGGGACGGCTGTACTAGATGTATACTACATTCTGTATTGTCATGTAAGTAATGCATGTATTGTATTAATTATTTATTTTATTGTCAGACGTGTGACAATAAAATAAATAAGTAATACAATACATGCATTACTTACATATATATACGTTTTCTGTTTCTTGGTTTATTTACAAAGTAGAACTAGTTATGGATAGGATGACAATTAGCAGAAGACTAGCAATCGCATAAAAAAGCTAAAGATTTATATCAAGATTTTTTTGACATTGCTTAGATTTATTTGTTATTATAAAGTTAATCAATACCATTTATGATTTTTCATAGTACATTTCTAAGTTACTTCAGGCATCATTTAAGGTAATGACTAACTTAAGTATAATAATGTTATGAATATTTAAGGCATTTATACACTGGAAAAAATGGTCGAACATAAATAAATGAAACTAAACAAGTAAAGCATTTGTTCTTAGAACCACAGGCAATTGTTACTGACATGTCATCAGATGTGTGTGATAGTTTAACAGGCAGACAGATATAAGTATACACCTGTATTGCAAGACAGTCAGACAGGTAAATAGACAGGCCAGTAGATCAATATTAATTTATCAACTTTCACAATCCTAGGTTTTACTGTTTTGCTGAATTATGAAGTATAGCAGTTACACATATTGTGAATATGGTTTAAAGTAATGTTTTTTTTCTTACATGTCACATTTGCAATAAGTAAATAAATATATCATAACCCTTGGATTAATGATATCACAGTAAAGAACAAAAGAAACTTAACTTTGAAATTCAAAGAAAGCGAATTGTTGGATATACAGCATGTGCAGGAAAAAATCAGGGTCCAAGATTCCTGTAAGGCAGACTGGGTTTGATGATATCTGCTTTCTCATGCATTACATAAAATGTGCACAAGTTGAAACTTATTGCATATCACAAGATCTGTTCTAAATGCTATAGAACCAAAGGCAAGATACATTAGTATATAATTAATGACACTAATACAATGAAATACTTTAAAGTGAAAAATACAGAACTTTCTTTCCAAAAAGGGGGACTGAAGTCTGAAGCATCATAATACATTTTTCACAACCAACAGATATTCTTATGTTAAGAGGGCAAAAGTAAAGAAGGAATTCTTATGTTAGGAAGGGTAAGATAATGAAGGAATCCCCACCCTGGCCAAGGAAAGAGAAAGAAGAAAAAGTGGGAACATGGGAAGGTGCTAATACTTTAATATTGATCTATTCAAACATCTACTATTATGGTAAGTTAACTTACACAACTGTAGTATGTTCTTCATTAGGTCACTGTTGCTGAAGTCATAACTATAAGGGATGATTTCCATAGCTTAGCAAGAAAGAGTGGATAAAGAAAGGGCAGAGTCTAGAAGACCTTGAATAATTGCTTTTGTAAATCCAGCTCTAGTTCTGAAAACTGAATCAAATTTGGAGTGTTTAGTAATGCTTTTTGCAGAACACGAAAAAGCCATCTCTAGGATAGATTTGGAATCCGCCCTTTTCAAAAAGCCTTAAAATGTCACAGCTCTATTACAGTGAGCCCTGGCTTTTGCACAGTAAGTATAACATAATTTTTTAGCATCAGACAGCCATCTATAATTTTTTTTTAGATATTGTGTGTCATTTCTTTTCACCATCAAATATACAACACATTGAACAGTCAATCTGAAGTTCTTAGCTGTGTTTAGGTAAAATTTCAAAAGAGTACAAGATAAACCACAGGGGGATTATGAATGGTTTAATTCAAAGTAAATTCAGGAAAAATGGGTGATATTCACAGTTAGTTGGGCAAATGCATTAGGAGAGACAGACTAGGGACATCTTGGGAATCTCACAGGCTTCTGCTTCAAGGATACTCAATGAGTTCCTGGATGTACTCTTGGATTAGTACATCTATTTCTCAGTGTCACCTCAGGATAAAGCTCAGGCTATGCCTGCCTTTTATGGGATTGCACATTTCCCTGAGGTACTTGTGCAATATATTGCACCCATGACACAATTAGGGACTCTCCTGGACCATAGAATGAGTGGTACCACAATAGGAAGGGCTTGCATTCCATTAAGTGCCAGGTAGTGTGTGATGCATGGGGGTGCATTACCAAAATCTCTGCCCAGCATCTTGGTACACAATTCCATATCTGGCACACTAGCTCACTTTATCATCTCTTCCTGCATGGTTAGGATGCCTTGTGGTCCTTTCACTAGTAAGTGGAAACTGTATTTTCAAGTATGTAGATATTAATGTTAAAAGAAATAGCTGCATATTAATCTTGTATTTCCTTATGTTGCCTTCACATCCCTTTCTCTCTTCATATTTTTTTTTGTTAATGAAGGCCAGATATCCAGTAGAGCCATGGCTCATGACTCTGGTGAACAGTCCATCTGGATCTGCAGAAAAGAAATATAAAACATCATGTCCCAAACTCAGACTGTGATTGAGAGTTTCATTAGCCTCCTAAAGAGCCATTTCTGGTGCCTGGATGAGTCTGGAGGTGCCCTTCAGTATGATCCAGCTACTGTGTGTAGGATGTTCACTACCGGCTGTGTTCTGCATAATATGATTATGTGCCAGTCTGGTGATGAAGTGACCCATCCCATCACTGCAGTTCCCATTTCTAGTCCAACTATGACTAATGATGATCAGCCGGCAGCAGTACTAAGAGGTGCCATGCGGCATGATTATGCATGACATAAGGCTGCACAGGTTAAGAGGCAGCATCAAGTCCAGAACTATGGACCACAACATTCAAGTTAGTGTTTTTTTTTTTTTTAAACTTATTCAGTATAATTGATACATGCAGTCATACCTGTAGGCTATGATGTGTGGTGCATGGTTTACTGTCACTCTCATCTTAAAATACATTTTTTATTACTAGGTGTTTCCTGAGTGCTCACTGATCCCTCCACAGTGATTCTGAAAGGCAGGAAGTCAACAAATAAGTCAAATGTTGCAGGGCTTTACTTAATAAATGTTTCTTTTTTAATTGTTTATTTAGTATTTAATAGAAAGAAGTACTGTCAGCAGTGAGACATTAATTTTCATTTTTGATCTGTCTCTACAGAATTATGTTACACTTCACATCACATGTGTTTCTTACTGTCATGTAAAATATTAGTGGGGTCAGAATATCTCTACATTTGTGCAGTAATGAGTTATGCATGCACTTAACATACACTATGTTGCCTGAGTACTCACTGATTCCTGTGTGGTGATGCTAGTAAGGAAGCATGCCAATAAATGAATCAAAAGTTGCACATGCTGTATTTAATAATTGTTTTTTTTTATTATTTATTTAGCATTCAAATTAAACAGGTACTTTCAGCAGTGGGAACTGTAACTTTCATTTTCAATTTATATGTAAACAGTTATGTCACACTGTACATCACATCTTTCATACTGTCATGTAAAATATTGCAAAAATGCAAATCTCTCTTCATTTGTGCAGTAATGAGGTATGTATGTACTTAACATATGCACATAGACTTCAATCCTCCCCACAGTACAATTGCATTTAGTCACAAATGTACAAGACTGCAACTTCAGAATGTAGTAAACATAATAGCAGAAAAGGGAATAACTTGGCATATATGTTTACCCCCCCAAACATTTACTAATCCTCAAACTTAATTACACAGATGTACTTTTAAACAAATGCTAAGTCACATTATTTATTTATTTATTTTGTTTATTTTATTTTACATTTGTTGACCAGGCTAGTCTAGCTGGATATATGTCCATTTTCAGTAGAGGCCCGGGGAGATAAGCTCCAAAACAGATTCACTAAAGTGCACATCTACAGAAGTACATATATCAGATGCAATTGCATTCATCATTACGAAGACAATATAAGTGATCATAGGTATATAGAGTATAAAAAACAAATACAAAATATTGACAAGACTTAGATGTTCAAAAGGATTAATAGCAGAACTTGTATAATATAATTGTAGATAGGAAAGGAGGAATAAAAGGAAAGTAAAATGGAGTTAAAGGTGTTTAAAAAATCAAGTAGTAAAGCATGTCCCTTTTTAGTGAGTACACAAATAGGTAAGACTGTGTGGGAGAGGTAGAACGGTAGTTGTTAAGAAGAGATTGTTGCAGAGATGTGAAGGTGGGGTTGAATCAAGTGGCGAGAGCATTGTTCAGTCAGGTTTAGTACAGGGGCATTTCCAATGTGCTTTAAGGAAGAGCTTAAGTTTATTCTTAAACAGAGTTATAGAGGGAAGAGTGGAAAGTTCAGAGGGAAGTAGGTTCCAGGTTTTCCCAACAGTGTTAGAGAAGAGAGAGTCTCCAGCTCTATTGTTTGATTTATTGATATTTACAAGAAGTTTTTGAGAAGATCTTAGGGACTTCAGGTTATTGTAGGGGTGAATAAGATTAGTTAGGATGGGTGTTTTGGCAGGTTGATAAAATATTTTATGGGAAATGGTCAGTTGATTAAATTTCAGCTGTTGCTGTAATTCAAGCCACCCTAGGTACTTTAGATTAAGGCAGTGGTGTGTTTTAAATGGGTTACCTGTGGCAAATCTGGCTATATTATTGTAGGAGTGTTCTAGTTTCTTAATGTTATTTTTTGACAGATTAGTAAAGATGGGTGAGGCATAGAGAAGGGTAGAGATTAGATGGGTGTGGGCAATAGTTATTCTGGTTGCAGGAGTGAGGAAGGGTTTGATCCTATAAAGAGAGCCAATTTTTTTGTTAGTAGTTTTCAAAATGTTGTTGACATGAGTGTCAAAGTTAAGGTTGTTGTCTATGGTGATACCTAGCAGTTTGGTAGTAAGATCTTGGGATATGACAGTGCCATTAATGGATGTTACAGTGAAGTCTATTGGGGGAGATTTACTGGTAGGTATAAAAAGGAGAAGTTTAGTTTTTTTAGGGTTTAATAGGAGACAGCGTTTTGTAAACCATATTTCTACAGAGTTAAATATGTCTTGAGAAAGGGAGTGAAGTTCTGATACAGATGTGGCTGAGCATATAAGTGTGGAGTCATCAGCGTATTGTATACATGTAGCTTGGGGAACTACTTGGTGAAGGTCACTGATGAATAAAGAAAACAGGAGAGGGCCCAGTATGGAGCCTTGAGGAACACCAATATTAACCGGTAGATGGGTAGAAAGAACGTTGTTCCAGAGCACAGCTTGATGTCTGTTATTTAAGTAGGACTGGAACCATTTTATAGCTAGTGTGTCAAGTGACAGAGATTTGAGAATGTTTATGAGTATAGTGTGATTTACCATGTTGAAAGCCTTGGACAGGTCAATGAAAAGTGCAGAGGAGAGCGTGTTAAGGTTACGGTTTTTGTTGATGGTGTCCATGAAGGAAAGTAGGGCAGTAGTAGTGCTATGGGAAGGTCTGAAGCCATGTTGGGAGTTGGAGAGCAGGTTATTATGGAGAAGGTGGTTTAGCAATTGTTTGTGGATACATCTTTCCATAATCTTAGATAAAGGAGAGAGTAGGGCTATGGGACGATAGTTAGAGAGTTCAGTGGAGTCTCCCCCCTTATGAAGGGGAATAATGTGGGAGACTTTCCAAAGTTTTGGGATGTATCCTTCAGCAATGGTTCTATTGATTAGAATGGAGATGGGGTAAGCAATAGATTTGGCTGCTAACTGTAAGTATTCTGCAGGTAGTAGGTCAACAGAAGGAGTGCCTGGTTTGAGTTTTTGGATAAGGGTGAGAATAAATGCTGTTGATACAGGTTGGAAGACAAATGGAGGTGGTGGGTTAGATTCAGACTTGGATATGGTTATGTTTTGCGGAGAGAGTTGACTGGCAAGAGTTTTAATTGTTTTGGTGAAAAAGGTATTAAAGGCATCGGCAGTTTGTTTGGGGTTGTCATTGTCAGTGCCTTGTGGGTTAGGTGTAATAGATTGACCAGGGTGTAATAATTGATTAATACTTGCCCAGAATTTTTGTGGTTTATTATGGTGGGTCTGTTGAGAATGTAGGTAATAGTTTTGTTTATTGGACATTATGGCTTTTTTTGTTTAATTTCTCAATTGTTTGAAGTTTTGGAGGTCAATGGGGTTTTTGTTAAGCGTGATTTATTCCAATATTTATTTCTGAGATGGATCTTCTGCTTAGTTTCCTTAGAAAGCCAATGAGAAGATTTGGTTCTGATCCTAATAGAGCGGGTAGAAGCATGGTGGTTGAGTATGGCTAGGAAATTAGCATTAAAGTAGTCAACAGCCTCATCAAGAGAAAGGTGTTTTAATGGGGACCAATTACATGCTCTAAGTTCAGTTAAGAATAGATCCAAGTTGAAGTTTTTCTTGGTTAATTATCTCCAGATCAAAGGAGTCCTATACATCTCCTATTGATTGGTGATGCTACAGCAGACGTGGAGAATGAGCTGTCATGGGAAGTGTAAGGTGAGTTAGTCCAATGGTATGACCTAGAAGAGGAAAGTGATCCTCCTGTCGGTGACCTGACAGTGCTTCATGACCCTGACCTTGACCTGGAACTTGAGGTTCTCCTAGGTAAAGATGACCATTGACATGGCCTATGAAAAATGTGTTGTGACTGCTCAGTGTGAGTGCAAGCATTTATCTAGACAGCCAGTGTTCCCATGTGTCTGGACTGTCCCCTTCCCCTGGTTAAACTGAGTCCAGCTTGACTCTGATATGTCCAAATGATGTGCTGCAGATGTTTTCATAGATTCATAGATTCATAGATTAGTACTAAGCTAACTGCCCTTGCGAGCCATTTTAAGCTTAGCCAATTATCCCTTGTGAGACTCAAACCCTGCACCTTGTGTTTGTAAGGCAAACACCTTAACCATTAGGCCACCCTCCCAACTAGTTTACAAACTATGCAGTATTCCCCAGGAAAGCCAAGCTATTAGCGGACGCATGCTGCTTGGACAAAACTAGTTAATATACAGATATAGTGGTAAAATGCAAAATGGAGTCATCTGAATGTCAATTTGCAAGGAATGTGAATGTTAATCCCTGGCCAACCAAGTCAGTATGTCAGAACATAAGAACTAATACATACACAAAAGTCCTACAAATATTTCTTCACATTAATATTAACATTTATTTCTCCACTATATATTAAAAAAGAAAGAAACAATTTAAGATAAAGTAATGATAGGTCACTCTTAAATGCATTAACCCAAATGTGGACATAAAAAAATATAAAAATGTTAGGAAGAAATATTACTGACTACAGCTAAATGATTTTGACAAACATAGAAATAATCTATTACTAATTGTGTACTCTGGTAAGTGTTTGCCTTTAAGAAAAAAACAGGGTGTGACAAAGCATTTGTGGTTACACTAAACCTGCCAATGTTATCAATACCTGGTCTAATGAGCATGCTAGTAAAAAAAGAGGTGGGTCAAGGTGATGTCACACCCAAAAGGGAGTTGTTCTAACCCTGGTTAATACAGGCTTCACCATACTTTCCTCATTCTGTTTTCTGGCTCTCAGAAGGATGGCAGCACCTGTGAAGGCACAATGGCATGCACCTGGATGGTCTGAGAAAGAGACCCAAGTTGTGCTCTACCTTCTGCATGACTCATACCTAGATATAATCCATGCATGCACACATAACAGGATCTGGAAAAAAATTAGATATCTGGAAGCTGACCACCTGTCTTCCCTGACAGGAATAACCTGCTCTATTCAGCAGTGCTGTCACAGGTATGTCAATTTGCAAAAAGTGTAGTGCTGACCAGCTGGCCGAGTGGGTTAATCAGGTTCAGGCAAGTACATACTTAAGCTGTTAAGATCTTCGGTAGTGAGATCATTCAGTAAAGTAACAGTTCGGCATTCCCGTCTTGGTGAAGTCGTCTTCAGGTAAGCCAGCTTTCGATTATTAGAAGTAGATCCATCTATCTATCTATCTATCTATCTATCTATCTATCTATCTATCTATCTATCTATCTATCTATCTCTCTCTATATGATTTTTTGTGTGTGTGTGTGTGTGTGTGTGTGTGTGTGTGTGTGCGTGTGTGTGTGTGTGTGTGTGTGTGTGTGTGTGTGTGTGTGTGTGCATACATATATGCCAAAAATGCAAAAGGGGGTAGAAAAACTTGTAAAGTACATGTACTTCAAAAGTCATGCTTCTTAATCTGCAAATGTGTACTTCACGTGACATTCTGAAATGCATAAAAAGCATAATAGCTTTTATTTAATCTGACAGCCATCTGTTCATGACTGAGAGAAAATACTGCTACGGGTTAAAAGAGGTTACAGTAATAAATGAAAATGTCAGTAAAGAATATGAAAATAGTAATCTGTACAGGTAACTCTCCATATATGCTATTAGTAATGTTCAGATACCATGCTGCCTGCATGTAATACAGTTATGAAATAAAACTTGCACTTACAGATGCAGCATTGCATTGAAAAAGTTGTAAGAACTTTTTTAATTATTACAAGACTGCTGTCTTGTGAGTTCATTGGATATAAGAAAAACAAGCTGCTAAACGTACTTGTTCATATGCATTTCTTGCTGGATGTACAACATGGTTGCAGTGGCACTCATTGCACCCTACTCAGACAGACTGTTGGGGGAGGGGAGGGGGTTACTTTTCAGAAATAATGACCAGCACATAACCTTTCAGAGAGCAAAGTGTTTTACTTCATTATTATACGCACAGCAGACAAAGTTCTGCAGAAAAGGAAATTCACATTTCCTTGGACTGTTACATTTTACCATTTGCTGTTCAGTTTTTTCCACAGAATGTTACAAGCATTTTTTTAAAACAAAAGACAGGCCTGCATTCATACTTGTTCAGTAACCTACACAATGCAGGAAAATATTTGACTACTGTATTTTAATAGTTCACACGTGTATGCATTCAACAGTTACAATCAGACATGACAAGACAAACAAGAAATAATTGCAATTAATATAAGACATTTGTGTACATGTGGAATACAGTCAAACACAGATAAACAAGATAATTCTTCTATTACTTGTAGCTTAGGAAGAAATATTATAGAATTCTCAACAAGAAAAGCGAACCACCAAAAGGCTGATGAGATCTTGTGGTAAGAATAACAGGTGCCCATTAGATATTTATTTTTTAATTAACCATAGCAAAAATTGTTACACTCAATTTGCGGTAACATAAACAGTAGTACAGGATTGCATTTAAGCTGATTTCAGTTGTAATCCTGCAAACAGTTGTTGTTACACCTTTGCAGCTGAACTAAATTCCAAACATGACAGGAACAAATCAAGGAAAAAAAGTGTTTGGCATTTTTAAGCATGATTAAGTGCCATAGTTAGCGATTTATTTTATATTTTATCTATGTACAGTAAATCTATTAGAAAAGTTTGGAATTGAAACACAAAACCATTTTAATTCATCACAAGCATAAGCACTACTTCCCCAATCACTACCCCAAGTGTACAAATAAGCACTTCCCATTCACAACTGAAATTCAATAAAGATATTTGTCTGAATGGTTTCTTCACTTCATGCCTTGCATTACAACAGTTTTGTTTGCATTTATTGTGCTTTTTTCCTGTTTTGTCTCTCCCTACCCCCCTTTTTTCTCTTTTATTTAGTTTTACTTATGTGGTTCGTTTTACTTTGTCGACTTGCTTCTCTCCCATTTCATTTTTCTTTTATACAGGATCACATCCCTCAGGAGCAGTACAAGTACATACCTCCCAGGCTAGGGACAGATCACTCTCTGCCCGTCTGGGGCTGTCCTTGCAGGTTTGGTGTGGAGGAGCCAATCCTGCAGGTACTCCGGCATGTGGAGCCTGGCAAAGCTCACTGAACAGGGGCTTCAGAGTTTGGTTGAGGATGTACTTGAAGAGGTAGCGGAAAAGAGAATTATGCTAGCCAAATCCTCTTTTCAGCATGTAGAAGACATGCTCTCCCAGTTGGTTCTGACCACCATGGCAACACAGGCCCATACCTCCTCAATATTGGGGACATTCACTGCAACACCACCACTCAGCTGATGTGTTTAAGGCTTTGTGGACTGGAACTCCTGCTGACACTTCTTCAGCCCTTCTTCCCTTACCATTTCTTCTACACCCGCTTCCCTATTTCCCACCCTCACTACCCTCTTACAAAAAAAAAAAAAAAAAAAAAAAAAAAAAATAGGACAGGTCTGTCCTCCAACAAAAACGTAAGACCTAACCTGTCCCACCTCCTCCAGCTGAAACCCTTTTGATGTTTCCCTTGTGTGTTCCCCTTTGTATACCCTTTGTCAGTCTATCACCCCCTTTCTATTCTTTAATGAATCCATCAGGGTATCCACAAAATGATTCCCTTACATGACACTGTTCTAACTCCTTTAATTAAAAAAAAAAAAAGTTTTACCTGCTGTGCAATCCACAGTTTTTCTATAATACTGTAAGCATGACTCTGCTCAGCTGAGCTTGCCAGCAATATGCCAAGGCACATACAATTTACAATACTGTGAAATAGTTTGCATGTATAAAAGGATGACTTACACAATTTACACATTCAAAAAAGGGGCCTTAAAATAGAATTTTCTTTGTGTCTCTGTACTGAAAGCAATTATGTTATCCTGACCTTATTTACATAGTGCCACTGTCCTGGATGCAAGCTATGCACCTGAGCAAACCAGGACTATGAATACCACCCAATGGTTCACATAAAAGAAATGTTGGCTTTAAGACTCACCATTTTCTTGTGAAAATCAAGAAAGGATACATTGACATAAGGCTAGTAAGTGAGAAACCTGACTAGCAATAGCATGAGCAATAAGCAAAACTATTTTTTCTTCTAAGAAATTTTAAAGATGCACTGTCAGCAGGTTTGAAAGGAGAAAGTTAAGTGCTTCATAACAAAATTAAGATCACAGGGAGGTGGCCTAATATGCAAAATCTCTTTCAAAAATAAAAGTGATTATAAACTGAGATAATTAAGAAGAGGTGATGCAAACAAAGTCCAAGCCTGCGATGAGTATTGTTCTATTTTATGACACTAGCTAGGAAATCTTTTCCATTTTGTTAAGCATGGAGTCCTAGTAGCAGGATTTCTAACCTTCTTTAATACCTACTGCTCATCATTTGAAAAAAAAAAAGTGCCTAAATGGGATCAAAATTTTACCATCAAAAACTTAAGTGGACATTTTGAATGTTGTGATTAACTGTAACTTGCCCTGCATGACACGATCTGCTCTGTGAAGACGTTTTTTGCTAATTGCATTTGCGATGAGACTGGAGAACTGCTGTTGTCTGTGCCAGTAAGGAGTTACCAGATGCATCTTTTCCTAGTCTGTCTTGGTCTTTAAAAACTTGGGTATCAAAGGAATGAGCAGGGCATAGTGGAACATTCTGATCCATAGGAAAAAAAAATACATCTGTTTTTATGCCTTTTTGCAAAGTGTCCTGGAACAAAATTGATTCAGTTGTCTGTTGACAAAGTTGGCAAACATCTACTTGGTGGGTTCCCTATGGATGGTCAAGTCCAGTAATATGTGTAGGTGTAGATCTTCCCAAGCTGTCTGTTGTTGGTTCTGCTCTGACAGAATGTATGAAGTTTGAAGATTATGGTCATTCTGCATTGCCAGGTCTCAGGCAATCATTGTCAGTCTGCACTATGGATTGGTTTTGTTCCCACTTTTTGTTTATATATCACTGTGTTGTTGTCTGTTATCACTAACAGTGGTCCAGTGATCAACAGCTGATGTGATGTTTTGGTAGTTTTTCTTAGAATCGTTATCACTTTACATTTATATGCTTATTTATGAAATGAGGCCCCAACATCTCCAGAAACTTGATGCCTTGGAACACCGTCCTTATGCAAAGTCTGATATATCCATTGTGACTGGCTGACTGATCAGTAAGAGGAAGAGGAGAAAGTTAGATGCCCAGATTTAATAAGATCTAATTGGGTCACCATAGGAGTTGCCTCTTGATGAAACTAAGCATGGGAATCTAGTAAGACAAAGTATGAAGATGCTGGATGCTCATAGGTTCATAGGTTCATAGATTAGTACTAAGCTAACTGCCCTTGCGAGCCATTTTAAGCCTAGCCGGTTATCCCTTGTGAGACTCAAACCCTGTACCTTGTGTTTGTAAGGCAAACACCTTAACCATTAGGCCACTCTCCCAACCCTAATTGCTAATTGATTTACAATATTGCTGGATTTTCCACATGTGTATTCTGGCGAATTGAACCATCAGGATGAAGGAAGCCATGGATCCCTGAATTCTGGGTAATTCTTTGGCAATGGACATGCATGTATTGGTCATTTTTAGAAAGAGAGCTCAATAAGCTGGCACTTTGTCTAGAGAAAGAGAGAGAGAGAGAGTGATACTGTAGGTAGGGAGTTGTCTAGCAGGTGCCAAAGAAGCATTAACTTGTGAGAGGGGATTTAAACATTTTTTTTCCGATTTAGCTTGAAGCCTTTACTGCTGAAGAGATTTATGGTGAACAGAAGAGCAGATACAGTATCTTGTATTGATGGCTGTGAGATATGGCAATCATCCAAATACTTAAACATATGAATGCCTTGCAGTCGTCTAAAGGCTATGACTGGGGCCAAGCACTTTGTGAAAACATTTCTCCAGTGGAAAGGCTACAAGGCAAGGATGTATACTGAAAGTGAAAACCCAAGACAAAGACTATTAGGAAATGCATGTAGACTGTTTTATTTGGGATGTTTGAGTAGGCAACATTTATATCCATGATTACTAGAAAAGCCTTGGGGAAACAAAAAAAATGAGTCAAGGTTTGTATTGTAGCTATCTTTGAAACAAACAAAAAGTTGTTTAACTTTAAAAGGTCCAAAATCAGTCTACATGTAATTTACACTCTGAGAAACAGAAATAAAAAAAGAAAAAAACTTTTGCCAATTTGTTAAAGAGGGTCTAGTTCTGCTATACTCTTATAGAACAAATCTGACTGAACTTAAGGAAACTGATGGATATGATTTGGCAGAAAGGATATCCACTAAATTCTGCTGCAATCCAAGATTATTTAAGCACCTAGGCATCAGAAGATATATTTTTCAAGAACTGAAGGCAGTGGGAGATGTTGCCTGCAATTCGGGAAGAATAGTTCTGTTAGGAGGTGCAGGCAGGGTGGAAAGAGGCATGGGTATTCATTGGTCTTTACTTTAGAAGGATGGCCTTTGGGGACCATTACTTTTTTTTTTGAACGTCCCTGCATTTTCTCCCTATGTTGCTCTCTATCTATCTGTTTCTGGGAGGCTTCAAAGGAGTTGTGAAAAAATAGATTACACAAAGTTGGCTAATTCCTTTGATATCAATAAACAGGAGACAAGAAAAGTTGCTTGACTCCTTAAATCACGGTATGTCTTCCTTCTCATTTCTTTAATACATGCTAAAGAATTATAAAACAAACAATCTCAGTCAAGAGAGACTTTTAGCACTTGAATATCACAAGGGGAAATTCTGTAATTTTATCCTTTCATTTCTTTTCCTTTTAGTATCATTTGCAGCAATTCTGGAAACAGCCTGGGTGTACCTGATGCACACTTAGTAGTATTCTTAGTGACCTGTGAAGCAGAGTTTAACATTTCTAACAGAGAATTTAGTGTCACAATTATTATGTAAAGATGACGTTTGCTGCATTTAGCAAAAACAGATAAAAGGTACTTGGGCGTGTGGGGTTGGCAATTAATAGCTCTAAAATCCGAAGAGGAGGATGTATAGACTGTCTTTTCAAATCTATCAAATAGTTGACTATTTCTGTCTCTTGGGACAGCATTAGAAGCAAAAAATATCTTATAAAGTTGCCATTATCCAAAGAAATAACTGCAGGATTTGCAACTGTGTTTCTGTAAAGGTATTTATATCTGTCAGGAATCTTTGTAAAATCTGTCAGTTTTTCTTCTTTTTTACGGGCAAGGGATTGGGATTTGTGGGAAACAGAGTCAGAAGCAAATGCATCATTCAATACCCATAAAACCGCAGGGGTCAATACTAGTTTATTGAACCTGTATTGAATAATTCATAATATCCCTTCTGACATTCTGATACTTCCTTACCCTCCAATTTAAAATATTCTTTCATTTTTAAATTGCATCTACCTAAGAAATTTCCTCATTGAGTGAGTCAGAGGACATGATCTCTTTAGATTTAGACTCACAATAGGTAGGACAAGATAACTGGTTAAAGGATTACCTAGCATTATGGCCTTAGGTGGGTCTGATCTCCATGAAAGAGCTGGCTACATCCTCGCTTACCAATATCTGTTGAATACCTCTCTCACTTTCAAAGATTATGATTCTAGGTTCTCCTTTCTCAGCAGACACCTGGCCTTAATGGACACACATAAATTTCAGGTCATAGTGGTCTCCAGCAGAGACATGCGAGATGGAAAAGGAAAATCTGACTGACAGTCTGAGGGCTACAAAAGCATCTCAGTAGATACCTCAGAGTCAGACTGCAGAAGAGAGGATAATATCCAACATTGTCTAGATTCCTCTTTAAGCACATTTTTCTTTTTCCTCTGAGGGGATGAGTTCTACTAAAAGAGATTCAGTCACCATAGTACTATGCACCAACTGATTATGATGGTTATTTTCCAGAAACATTTTAAACTTCGTAGCACTATTGTGAACTCTCATTTCAGGCAAAAGAAGAAAATAGAAATAAAATCAGTGCAAGGGTATACAGATTACAAAATCTGAAGCTAATAAAAATCGTTCCAAATTCATATCAATAACTAATATTCACAACGGCAACTGCAAATTGAGTGGTCTATTTTTTTTCTGTGTCTTAATTAAAACACCAAAAATGTAAGGGACAAAATTTACATCATACACAAAATGGCAATAAGGTGCAATAAAACTGGAAATATGCTGAACAAACCAATTTCAACAGAAAAAGAAAATCAGCTTTTGGCTTTTGAGAGTTAGCATTAAATAATACTAAGTAATAAGGGCTGATGGGCTTCATCAAAGGAAACATCATAGGTAACTAACATCAAGATACCATAACACAGGCCTTACTTAGGTTAGAATTATATCTGATAATCATAAACAGCCTAAACAATGGAACTGGTATTTCAAAACCAGAGACTGTCAAGATGATTATTTATCTGCACAGATGAATGCAGCTAGAGTTCATTTCTTGGGAATTGCATTTCCAAAATGTACTGAAAAATTATACTCAGACAAGCATGACAGCCTTTTCATAAGTCTTTCATCAGAAAACATTCAAGACTATTATATTTAAACAGAGACGTTTACTTATTTCATGATAAATGTTGTCAAACATTCAAGGAAAAAGCTGATTCCAAATTCAGACTTAAATACTACACACACACACACACACACACACACACACACACACACACACACACACACACACACACACCTATATATGTATATATGTATATATATATATATATAAAGACTTTAAAAGAGTTTAAGCACCAGTAAATCTTTCTAGGATGATTGAAGGTAGAAGATTCAACAGTTCGATGAGGTAACAGTGTTTTTAACAGGAGCAATGGGAATCCCAACAGGGACAAATGTGAGAGACAGTATAGTTGCTCGTGAATGCATGGGTGAGATGTAATGGTTCTCAAGAGATTTGTAGAATATAAAGCTATAAATCAAACAATGACTTGGGCAGGAGGTATGAATATGTAATTGGCAGAGCAGATGACTCACACCATTCATTATCTTCAAACAGGTTTTATCTGCAAAGAACAGTGACATATTTTTTAGCAAGTTATTCTGTAGATGAAGATGCAAACTTTTCTGCTGTCTCATGGCAATTAAATAAGTAGAAAGTGAAGGAAAAGAGATTCAGAGACATATATGTATATATGTATGCGTGTGTCTGTGTGTGGGCATGGACGTGGGAATGTGTTTGTGTTTGTGTGCATGTTTGTTTATAAGCAGTGCAATGTAAATCATACATTTACAGGTGCAGAGAAGGAAAAAATGTATAATCATAGAATGTAACATTCCACTGTCGCATATTAATAGTCTTTGGGAGAATTGATTTCACTAATTTTAACAGTTAATATTACCAACTTTTAAGACTTATATAAATGCTTTTTTTTTTTTTGATCAGATTAGTCCCACTAGGCCATTGTCCTCTTTTCAGAAGAGACCTAAAATGATTTTCATACTGGCGAGACAATATTTTGGCCAGGCCATCAGGAAGCATTCCCCTACCTTTCTGTGCTTGAAATGGAATGTTTATAATGAACATCTCTGTTTTTCTATGCAAAGTACAATTTATATGTTTCACTAGTTTCTTTTGAAGTACAGCACTGTACACTTTAAATGCTCTTGACACATTGCGCTAAAAGATGTTATAGAAAAAATACAAGTTAGAACATTATTTTTATTCAAAATAGTATTTGATGATATCGTTAATATATGCTGGACATATCCTTTCTGATTCCGCAGAGAAGATTCTTTCTGTTTCAATGCATGTCACACTGGAAATCACACTGCATTTTGACAATTTATTCTTTCAGTACAGAGTAAGATGTCCATGAAATAGAAGGCTGCCAAAATGTATCATTCTCTGCAAATTCTTGCCTTACAACATTGGTTATTTACTTAAATTAGAAATCCAAAGAGAAACAATATAACACCACCATGCTTAGGATTACCAGAGACATCTGATTCATTACAGTCCCAATGGGGAACAAGCATTGTAAACAGAAAAAATTGGAGCAGATCTTGTAGATGTATTCCAGCATTTGAGCTTTCTGCTGTTGTTAACTAGATGCATGCTAAGATGCTAAGAAAACGCATTCGCCATTATTTCAGCATTAATATATATATATATATATATATATATATATATATATATATATATATATATATATATAAATTCAGATATAAAAAACTAGAAAAAAAACAGTTTAGAAAAATTATATTTTCATACAAAACAGTCATTTGACAAAATACTTGAATACCCATGCCGACTTAGGGTGAACATCAGGGCATTAAGATTAACTCAGCAAAAAAAAAAATGTAATATATTGTAGACCATTTATCTTTACAGTGGTATCATCTTTGGGGTATTTCTAAAATATGCCACAGTTATGCCAAAGGTTCACAAACACACCATGTTTATTAATTTACAAAATACCTCACAGTGACCTAGTCAATCAACATGTTTTTTAGAGGATTAAGGAAAAGCAAGGGCATTCCCTGGAAGACTTGTAAATCTAGAAAGAATGTTACCTAAATTCAGAAGTGACCTTAAACTCTACTGCTATGAAGAATGCAATCTTATGAATAAAATGCCATGCTGCCTCTACACAGCCGGCTTATTGAGAAAGTACTACACTCCAACTGTCAGTTGTTATTGGTATTGTTACTAGAGTCAAGAAATACAAATAAATCAGATTTTAGCATAAAAGTGCAGACTGATTTTTTTAAGATCATATTTATTAGCTGTATTAGATTATTTGCATAAGATACTCTATATTTATTTGTTGTTTTTCAATAAAAAATAAATAAAAATCATTGTGGTTTCATTGTCTGGCTAAATAAAATGCCTTAATGTTAAAGCATCTTGTAGTATACCTTATCCTCCCAACCAAGTAGTAGATCTTAGAGAAGAGGACAGAACATAACAATTCTTAGTTTTAGACTATCTTCCTGCTTATCTTGCGTATTTGTAGGAAGTTCATGGTCCACTTTCTTGAATGCCAAGATAACATGAGAGTGATCAGAAAAAAATGTACTGTTTCAGTTTATATTTTTTGTCTGCTATGTTTCAAAGGTCAAAGTGATGAACAGAAAAAAATGTATCCTTGAGAAGCATTGTTATGCAGATGCCTAAAAGTAATTTTATCTCTTCTAGGTAAAATGGTCAAAACCATATTATTTGCAAATGTCAGGTCAAGGAGGTCATGAGGGGAGGTCTTAATGATAAATCGCAAGCAAAATCTAATGTGAGATTAAAAACTAGATTAGATTAAATTATATATTAATTCATTTTGACAGTTTTTCTAAAATAAAATTAAGTTCTAATATGTAGAAGTTAATGCTATTACAAAATCTGCAAGGAAGATTTGTTATGTTTGGAGACTCTGCTGTAATCCACCATAGGTTTAAAATGTGCTAGCAGTTACTCTAAGGAATTTCTGTTCTGAAAGAAAACAAAATCAGGCATACAACTCAACTGCCTGGATTTTCATATAATGTCCAGTTTTCTGCCTCATACTTTTGGTCTGTTTCTCATAAAATTTGTGTTTTGCAAACCACTGAGGATAGAATTCACCAAACAATAGAATAGATTCATAGATAGACTAGGTTCATAGATTAGTACTAGACTAACTGCCCTTGCAAGCCATTTTAAGCCTAGCCAATTATCCCTTGTGATATTCAAACCCTGTACCTTGTGTTTAGAAAGCAAACACCTTAACCATTAGGCCACCTTCCCAAACCCAAAATGTTGGCCTGCCTCTGAAAGAATGGCAGTTGTTCTCTGGCCTGCTGAAATGTATACATTGTTGGGTCAGATAATCATACACTACAGGTTACAGTGATGTCTCCCTCCAATGAAACACAATCATAGCTGGTTGTTGTGTCTTTCGGCTTTTCCCGGTTAGGGGTTGCCACAGCGGAACTCTGGTCCGCTAATGATTGGCAGTAGATTTTTACATGCCGAGTTGCCAGCCCTGACGCACAACCTTCAATGAAGGTACACCCATTCACGCATGTCTCCACATAGCAGATGTTCTAGCTGAGAATTGAACAGAACATCTTACTGTGAGGCGACAACGCTAACGCAGCACCACCAGAGTGGAATACCTTTAAATTTCAGACATGATATTCTTTATAAAAAGGGTGCTACCATACAAACTCTTATTCTAGCAACTCTCTAAGTTTATATGAGCAATATTTTTTCATCCTTCCATTATCATTGTCTTTGTGCAGATTTCTCGTACTTATAAGTTGAGGGATATCAGGTGACATAGAAGATATCCAAGACATTATTTCACATTTAAATTTGTATATTAATGTCTTTTGTTTTATATTGTCTAAACTTACTCTGTACCATTCTATCCATGGGGTTCAGAAAGGACTACCACAAACTGGAATTTTTGATTTGACTCATAGACTGCATGTGTGTGTGTGTGTGTGTGTGTGTGTGTGTGTGTGTGTGTGTGTGTGTGTGTGTGTGTGTGTGTGTGTGTGTGCGCATGTGTGTGTGCATGCGTGTGTGTGTGTGTGTGTGTGTGTGTGTGTGTGTGTGTGTGTGTGTGTGTGTGTGTGTGTGTGTGTGTGTGTGTGTGTGTGTGTGTGTCTGTATATGTGTGTGTGTTGGGGAAGAGGTGAAGGGGTGAGTATGCCTTCAAGTCCAAATCCAGTTGACTGTGGGAGCTTGTTAGATGTTAGGTGGATGGGAGTGAGTGTTGGAGAATGTCTGTGAGTCTGTGAGTGTGTGAATGTACACGTGTGTGTGTGTGTGTGTGTGTGTGTGTGTGTGTGTGTGTGTGTGTATGTGTATAAATGTGCAATGGTGTATAAATGTGTTTGCGTGAATATGGGAGAGGTGGCACTGCCTTTGCCAATGAGATGAATTGGCCACCTGGGTAAACCCTACCACTATTACAATTCTGACAGCACTAATGTTTAGAAAGGGAGATTCACAGATATGCTAATAAGATGATAATGATGTCTTTATCATTACAGCAATAACTGTCTCTGTCACATTTTCCTCACTGTCGCATAAATTGACCCATCTGCAGTGAGAAAGTGATACAAGCCATGAGAATCTTAATGAATTCTACAGTATATTCTTTTCAACAGTATATTGCTGAAGTTCTTTCTCTGGGTCATATCCCTAATCACTGTTGATGTGAATATATAATACACATTTTGTTAAAAATGTGGTGTGATATAGTATGCGGTGTAGGGTGCACACATTGCATTATATAACTTATGCTCATTAATCAATGAAATGAAATGAACCACCCTGTACTACTTTCATAAGAAGTGCCATTTGTACATCACCTTAGCATCTCTAAGTAAGAGCCCTAAGCATCATTTAGTGTTGTTTATGAGTATTTTTGCAGATAAAAAAGTTCTTAATTAATCTGTTTGTCTGTTTTATGTAATATTTTTACTTTCATGGATGCTAGCAGGCATATGTTTTAATAATGCCCTTTGCATAATCTCCACGATATGCTTTTATATATATAACCTACGTCTTAACATATATTGATATTTTAATTGTTTTTACGTTAGTATCATGTGAGAATGCAACACTATTTTACTGTAGTACAGACTTTGTGGTCTGAGTGCAGCATATTTCAGCATGAAGGACATAGCAGTTGCAGGATATGATCTTCTGAGAGAATTTTGTGCTGTTTGCAGGAGGTTATCATAGCCTGGAATATTATATTTAAAATGGAATTAATTATGAATGTTTAAGTTTAAGTCTGTAATTCTCTGCATATAAGAAATAATAAAAACCATTGCAGAAGTGAACTGTAATACAAGTCCCTCAGTAAACATGATGTTACAGTACTTTATCTTTTAAATCCATGCAGAGTATGTAGGAGGTCTATTACATGCATATGTCTTATACAGCTCTCATGTCAGCATGGGGCATACAGGCCATGTAAGCTGCATATTACTGGAAGCAGCATCAAGCCTGTCGGAGGTAAACAGGTGCTTTATCTATAAAAATAATCAGATCAGGTGATAAGGAATTAGACTCAGAAAAAAATCTTTCTCTTTTGTGAGATTCTAAAGAATTTGGACAGTGTATTCAGTTCCATGGTAATTTGCAGATAGGTTGTTTAAATTTTGCATTGTGTAAAGTTCACTTGCATTCCAAATAATTTTCATAGTATATTAACAAATTTTGTGAACCACAGAAGTGTTTTTCAACAATTAAGAGGTCTTCACTGGAAATATCTTTCAGCAAACTAATATAGACCCAGTAAAACATGCAAACTGAATAACATACTCAGAGATGAGCATCCCTCAGAAAACACTGCACAGTCATTACAACAAATACATTTCAACAAAGCTGAAAGATTCTCAGCATCTTTACTAGTTAAATCAAAGATATTGATGTCTGCTTATCTAAATTAAGATGCACCTCTTTATCTATTAACATCTACATTAAGCTTGATTTATATGAATGAAATACAGTGCATGTGTAATGAAATCGGACTTTGAACAAGACTGAAGCACATATCCTGAAAATGTTGTGTTGATTTCAGGTTTCTTCTAGTGGGAAAGTTTTCTAAGCTTACTTAAGCTTACTGCCTCAAGTATTCTCTTGAGTTGTCTCCATCAGAAAATGCTGCATAGACTCACACACACAGAACACATACATGTACTTATGCATACCTCTCCAGACACACAAATGTGCATACTCACAAATAGACACACACATTTGTATATGCCTAATCACTCAAGTTCAATCTTTTGATCATGACCTGCATAATTAGGTAGTTATGAATGTGTATATCAAATCATAATTATAATCAATTAAACTTTATGTAATGCCTGCTCTATGGTATAAAGCGGTGGTTTTGTAAATCAAACTTAATCGTTTAGCATTCTTGGCTCTGGAGAAGGTAGCTTGAGAAACAGGGTGTTGAGATTCCACACTGGTTCTCTAAAGGCATTGGTTTCATATGGACATAAACTTGAGAACATAATCTCAATCAAGCCATGTGTGCACACCAATTTAGTCAGGTACATGGAAGTGTGCATCTGCTCTGGGACTTGGAAAAGTACATGTTGCACTGATATTGTTCAGCAGATGGAGAAATCTATGAATATGTAAAGTGTCCTTCTTCCATACAGGCCAGTTATTTTACATTAAGAAGTTTCATGGTCTGCACTCTTGTGGGAGAAGAGGCTGGACTCTGCCCTTCTGAGCTGGGAATTTCTGGTTAAAGGGTTATAGTGCCTGCATATTTGAACTATTTCTTACTGTAATTGGTACACCTTGTTTGCTGTAGCATAGACTAAATCCAGGCCTGCTGAATCTAGTTTTGTTTGTATGCTTGTTATTTCCCTGAAAAGCTAATTCCACCTAAAACGTGGCTTTTCAGCGCTTCTGTGGATCCCTAGTGATATCTGCATTGCTTACTGTACTTATTTCCTTGTTTCACTTGAAAGAAAGTTACTGTTTGTCATTTTTGCATTTAAGTTACCTGGCACTTGCTCACTAAAGCAATTATATAAGTCAGCACTAAAAAATTAAAAACACTACACACTCACAAACTTCCCGTGGAGTACTTTGCTCCCCAGTGGCCATTTTTTTCAATTATAAAGAAATTCCCAATACTATTCTAGCATGTCCAAAGGTCAGTTGTCAATCTCCTCTCCAGTCCAGCTGGTGAATCTGGGAATCTTGAGGCAATGTTACAACTGCCTCATGTACACAGACAACCCTCTCCTCCTCCCAACAAATTCCAGCACATGTGAGAGATGCAACCATATAGCCAAACTGGAGGCTAAGCTCTCTCAACTCAGTACTGGTGTAACCAGTCAGGAGGAGAAGGAAACCACACTCACTAAAATTCCAGTCTCACATAGACCTACCACGACAGCAAACCAAACACATAAACATGCAAAAACATACTTGGAGGCTCTAAATAAAAATCTGCCTAAGCAGCAGAGACCTCCAAAGCAGACACCCAAGCAACCGCTACCCCAAAACAAAACACGTGCAACACATAGCTCACAAAGCCAGTGTGCTGAACAGTCACAGCCCTTAAGGCTAAACAACACACCTGATACACTTGTAATAGGTGACTCTATCATCAGGCACACTGACGTCCCACTCACCAGGCTGAACAAGGAGAAGGTCATGGTGAGCTGCCTGTCGGGCACTAGGATCCGCCACATAACACAAGCACTCAGGTCACCCCAAGGCAAGTACAAATATGACTCAGTCATTGTCCATGCTGGTGTGAATGACCTGAGACGTACCTCCCTGGACTACATGAAAAGAGACATAGAGGAGCTCTCTGAGCATGTAGCCCAGGCCGGTATGACCCTGACCTTGAGTAGCATCTTACCCTCACCAAGAATGATGCCACAATATGAAGACAAGATTATCAATTTCAACAATTGGCTTAAGTATTGGTATCATTCAAAGGGGATCCAATGCCTGTCAGCCTGGGATGACATGCTCGACAAGCCACGATGCTTCGCTAGGGACGGCTTGCACCTGTCACCCCTGGGCTTTCCGATATTGGCAAAGGCTCTTGCTACCCACATAGTACCTTTTTTAGGCAAGGCTCAAAAGACAAACCCACCTCCATATGTATCACAAGGGATAAGAAACTAAGAGTAATGCTACTCAACGCCAGAAGTCTAAACCTCAAGATGTACACACTCGAAACTCTCCTTAGCATGGAGAACATCGATATCTGTGCAGTAACAGAAACCTGGTTCAAGGCTCTCGAGAGCACCCCAGCACTACCAGGTTATACCTCATACCATGCTTTTCAGCACCAAAACTTGGACCGAACCACAAAAGGAGGGGGAGTATCAATATTCGTCAAAGATACCCACACCTCCAGGTTGGTGGCACAGCACGAAGCATCAGAGACTATCCATGTGCAACTAACAGTGGGTAAAACTGCCTTCCAGTTTATAGCCTGCTACAGACCACCCTCCCAAACCCAGGAACCCCACTCGGCCTTCCTGAGAACACTGGAAAATATGAAGGTCTCTCCAAACACCATTATATTGGGTGACTTCAACTACCCAACCATAGACTGGGAGCATTACTCTAGCTCCAACACCCTAGCCCAAAGGTTCCTAGAATTTATAAACTCAAATGATATGGAACAACTTGTTACCACTCCCACAAGAGGGAAAGCATACTGGACCTGATCATCACCAACATGGGGACTCTATGCTCCAGACCAGAAGTGTATCCCTCACTGGAAAGATCAGACAATAAACTGATCTCACTGGATATTCACATCCCGACCCCACCCCATGCCCAGAAAACCACAGTGAAAAACTTCTCTAAAGCAAATTTCACACTCCTCAAAACTGAGGTGGAATCCTTCAAAGCCCCCCGGGCCTGTGGATATCGCCCAGACCACAAAATCCTTTATAAACACATTCTATGAACACCTTCAGGAATGCATGGATCATGCAATCCCAAATAAAACCAAGACCCAATCCTCCAAAGGCAGACATCCTGTCTGGTGGACCCCAGCCATAAACAAACTATACAATAGAAGGAGGAAGCTACTACATGATAGAGCAAAATCCCAAAAGGGGAAGGCATCTCTGATCAGTATTAGCAAAAAACTATGGGCACTCATAAAATCGTCTAAGGCCAGCTTCGAGAGAAAAATTGCACAGGACACTAAGGATAATCACAAGGCTTTCTTTAGTTATGTTAGGAACCTGAGTGGGAATTCCCAGATATGCTCAGAATTATTCCAAAATGACAAAAAATACACCAAACCCACAGACATTGCCAACATCCTAGCTGACAGGTTCAGCACAACTTCTCCCCCCCCCCACCAAAAGGGCTAATATCTATCCCAGCAGAGTGCTGCCCCCCTGACATCTCAGATGCTCAGGTAAGAGCTGCCCTCTCCAAAGCAAGAAACACAGCATCAATGGGACCAGACGGTGTCCCGGGCTGCGTCCTACATGAACTCCAAGATGAGCTAAACCCAAACCTAAAACTACTGTTCAATCTCAGCCTTACTACAGGATATGTACCCAAAGAGTGGCGTACAGCAACAGTGGTCCCTCTCCACAAAGGTGGTGCCTCAACGGATCCTGGAAACTATCGCCCCATAAGTCTCACTAGCTTGGTCTGCAAAGCTATGGAAAGGATCATCATGGACCTTATAAATAAAGATATTGGGGACCTACAGACACTGGATCCTACCCAGTTCGGCTTTGTTAAGGGCAGATCCTGCCTCTTAAACCTGGTCGATTTCTTTGAAACAGTCACCAAGGCCATTGACAAGGGGAAGGTGGTCCACACAGCCTACCTGTACCTCGCAAAAGCCTTTGATACAATACCCCACTTGGGCATTATAGATAAGCTCACCAGCTTAAATATAAACCCCTATGTCACTAGATGGGTTGCAAACTGGCTCAAGGACAGAACCCACATGGTTAGAATAGCTAAAGCCATGTCAGACTCCAAACCAGTTACAATTGGCATCCCACAAGGCTCAGTCCTAGGACCTCTCTTGTTCGGTATATATTTCTCGGAGGTACAGGCCAACATGGAAGGGCTGTGGCTGACCAAGTTCGCAGATGACTGCAAACTGGGCGCCATAATAGACACTCCAGCCGACACAAGCATCCTCTAAAAGAGCCTCATAGAAACAGACAACTGGTGCCAGAGCCATGGCTTCAAGCTAAACGCCAAAAAGTGTATAGTCATCCCCTTTGGCAAAAACAAAGAGCCCACAAATTACCACATAGGTAGTAATCCATTAAGTACAGAAGAAGTAATTAGGGACCTGGGGACCCAAGTTGATAGCAATCTCTCATTTGATAACCACGTGGCCAAAGTGGTTAGAAAAACATTTTATATAGCCCACCTAATCATGAAGGGATTCACATCTAGATCAGGGGAGGTCATCGTGCCTCTTTACTCATCCCTCATCAGGCCCATAATTGAGTACAATGCCCCTTTTGGGATGTACCTTACCAGACACCTGCAGCAACTGGAAAGACCCCAAAAGTACCTCACCAAGAGGATCAAGGGGCTCAAACAGATGCCGTATGCTGCCCGGTTAAAGAAACTCCAGCTCTACTCAGTGGCATACCGCCTACTCAGAGGCAATCTGTGCCTAATGTATAAAGCCATGTCCAACCCGGAATTAATGGACATGCTGCACCTCAGAAAATCCAAATCCCATCGAGCTACGCTCTCGAGGGACTTGAACCTCAGCACTGAAATAAATAGGACATGCTGGAGGGACAGATTCATAACCCAGAGCCTCCCTTTACTCTGGAATAAAATCCCAGTCCAGGTTAGGCAGAGTCCCTCATTGACTCTCTTCAAGAGGAATCTTGATGAGTGGATGGGAGATCGTAGGTTTACCCCAGGTATCACTTCTGTGTCACTGTTAGACAGAGGCACAGTATACTAACCTCGAAAAAGGGCATAGCAAAATTAATTTAAAATGGGTGGTGAAAGCCATACAAACTCTGGCTAGGCTTATAAATGCCCTAGGGCAGATAGCCTAGTATGAACCTATGAACCTATACAGGAAGATGAAATAGTTCCTTGACATTTACTTCTCCATCATGCTTTGATACCCAGGTGGGAAAGGAGCAAATGGAAACAAGGATTAATGGTCATGGGAGAGCATGGCTGAAAAAGATAGCAGGAGTAACTTGACTATATAGTTCCACACAGAGATTATCTACTGTATGATATTATTAAAAAGAAGCTTACTAAACATTGTAACATACCTGACTGCAGTAATCAGTCTACTGACCAAAAACAATGAGCAAAACATGTAAGAGTGTCACTGGCATATTATCTGCACTTTAGCACAATCATTAAATCAGCACAAAACATGGAATTAAACATTTATATCAAAGGAAATGCAGACTTCCAAGAGTCACCTATGATTCTGTACAACTTGATAAGTCTCATTATTTCACCAATAAAATTAATGATAAATCACATCCGTCACGCAAACTTGAGGACATTAACAAAACTTACCAGAGTAGCTGCTTTTTCTGTGGATGTGATTACTGATGATCATGTTTATGCAGTCATGATCTCTAAATTCTTGAGATGCACGGCTCAAATCTGGTTTTTATGTCAGGACTCTCGGAGACTTTCATCTGCCCCAAACTTAATTATGGTGTTATACAGAGCATATTAAAGATGGTTTCAGAAAGCTGTACCTAAGACTAGTGAAGAGATATTCTAACTTTAAAAGTATAATTGTTTGCTGTGTGTTTTAAAGGAGTTATGATTGTTTTTCTTTAAATCAGAGGATTCCAAATGTATTTAATGATAATGAAGAAAAGCATATGCATTAACATCAAACAACTGACAATGCAGTCCAGTGTCTGTAAAAATATTTAAGGAAAGAGGTGCAAGTCTTACAGCAGATAAACAAGTGTAATCAGGTTGTGTATCGGGGTGACTCATGCTATCGGACTGCCGGACTGCAGCCCTCCCACCTAGAAAAAACAAAAGAAAAATCTTTAAAACTAAAGAAACAAAAACAGAAAAAAAAAAAAAAAAAGCACGAGTCCTGACTCCTCTGCACATGTGCAGACACATTTGGAGACCTCAGACTGCCTTTATCAGAAGTCCAGATAGAGATAGACAGGTACCCAGCAATCATTGCTGCAAATGCACCCAGGAATAAGTGCGGTGATGACAGCACAGAAGAGGAGGTCCTGACTGCTTCAGCTGCAGGCAGACCCAATGACTGAGAGAGCTGAGCTGGCATCCAATGAGGACTGAGAGAGGTGAGCTGCTGTCGTGGGACATTCATTGTGCGGGCTCGGTTGCTGGCTGGATTGCTGCTTCAGGAGGTTTTGGTTCATTCAGGTCACTGGCTGGATGCTTCGTCCATGAAACAGTGGGACATACAGCAGGTAAGTGAAGGCTTGCTTCAGTGTGTGTGCGTGTGTGTGTGTAATGCCCCAGTTACTATATACTGGTGGCTAGAGAGAGCAAATGGTGGTGGATAGAGATACTCAGGCTTGAACCCTGTACCTTGGATGTAGGTGGCAAGGACCTGAATTCCCTATACACCACCATTTCTAAAACAATGTGCAGATTTTTGCCTCATATTTGTTCTGTTCCTCATAAAATCTGTGGTTTCTGTATCTACATTTTTCCTTGCAAAGTCTGTAATGTAGTGGTGCACTGGTAGCATTGCTGCCTAACAGCTACAGGTTCTCTGGTTTGATTCTTGGCTGGGTTGTCTTCTGTGTAGTGCCTGCATGTTCTCCCATCTTGCAAAGATGTGATTGGCATTTCGCTCTGCTGAAAACTGTCTTTTGTTCCAAGTCAGACTAGTTTCCTGGTTAAATGTTTAGTTCCAAGTCAGACTAGTTTCCTGGTTAAATGTTTAAAAAATAACAGGCATTTGAATGTCAGACTTCATATTCTTCAGAAGTACATGGTAACACAAAATTGTTCTAGCAGTTGTCTAAGTTTATAACATGGATATTTGAAATCTGTCCCTATTTTTGGGACTGTATTCCCCCATTATTGGCTTTGTCCAGGTATTTTGTGCGAAGGTTGAGAGTTATCTATGGTGAGAACTGTATTCATTGAATGTTTGGGGGCTGTATTCCCCCCCATTACTGGCTTTGTCCACATGTTTTTTGCTAAGAGGTTGAGAGCCATAGTGAGAACTGAATTCACTGAATATGTTTGGGGGCTGTATTCCCCCCATTATTGGCTTTGTCCAGGTATTGTGTGCTAAGGTTGAGAGTTATCTATGGTGAGAACTGTATTCATTGAATGTTTGGGGGCTGTATTCTCCCCCATTACTGGCTTTGTCCACCTGTTTTTTGCTAAGAGTTTGAGAGCTATAGTGAGAACTAAATTCACTGAATATGTTTGGGGGCTGTATCCCCCCCATTATTGGATTTGTTCAGGTGTTTTGTGCCAAGAGGTTGACAGCTATGCTGAGAACTGAATTCACTAAATGGTAGCCATTTAAGTTTGTCTTCTTCTCTTTTACAAAACAGCTGATTTGGCATAGTGGTATGTTTCTCTGACTGTTTTGCACAGGGTCCCCTGGGTTAAAGACGTGGCAGTGAAATGTATGGTGGTAACACAGCATTTTATTCTAGCAACTTTCCAACATTATACAAGCAATGTTTAAAATGTGTCCCTGGTTTTTGGGCTTTTGCCCCCCCCCCCAATAAATTTTGTCTTTTTCCAGATTTCTTGTGCTGCAAAGTTCAGAGATACAACTGCGTGTAAAGTAGATTTTACAAGGAGCTGAGAGCTGCAGGGGAACAAAACTTTAGTGCTGCTTATTCTGAGTCTTCTTGCATTAATACCACAACAGGTAATATACTTGCTTTTGATGCAGAAGGCTGTGGGTTTTACTCCCACAGTAGATAGACGCATTGCTGATATTGTACTGTGTTGTAAAGTGGGTGGATGCTGCAGTCCTTTTTGGCAAAGACACCTAGAGTAGTAACTATGAACCTGAACCTGTTATCAGTTTGCCATACAGTCCCTATTGCGATATTACTAGCTTATTTATTTATTTTTTATGCATGCAACATAGGCAATTTATTCCTCAAGGGTAACAGGCACTTTATTTGTAGATGAATAAACAGCGACATATAAAGTTGTTTGCTAGCAGCAACCTCTTCATTGTTACATATTTTTTTAATGTGGAATTATTTAGATGACTTTTACTACTTCAGAGATTGTGCATATTTACTGATACTGGTGGAATGTAGAAGGTTGAGTAGTCTTTTATGATGGAAATGTTCTGAATTGGGTAGTTTTGTCATTGGTGCATGCATTTTGTTTCATTGCTTACTGAAAAAATGTTCAAAACAATAAATTAAAAATGCCATCTAGCAACTGTATTGTACAAGGAATATTATTTAGTAGAATCAGGAAGGTGTATCAAAGAGCACATGTATGATTCATGTGCAAGGGGCCTATGATTTGCAAACAGCCCAAAGTTAATCTTTATCTGCCACTGGCAAAATGTATTTTCTTTGAATGTGGGTTTCAATGCTATTTCATTAAATGTGAGTTTCAAGGGCAGAGAAGTTTTTAATGCTAAGCCTGTTTTCATTGTGAGACTGCATTGCTTTGTTTAGCATAGGTCTTAGTGTTTGTGCTGTAAAATGCAAAATAAAACTTTCAAATGAAATCCAAATCATCATGGAAGTAAAGCAGTATGCACATTAGTGTTTATGGTAAATGGAGTGAAATAGCCAAGTAATGGATCATTGGAATGGCTGTAGGGGGGGAGGGCTCCATTCGACCATGATTTTGTGAGGCGGAAGGGCAGCAAACCCAGACAGCCCCAGCTTAAGTATAACTCCCAACTGTCCAGATTTTCACAGAATGAATAGATTTTTGCTTCTTATTTTTGGTTTGTTCCTCATAATATTTGTGGTTTTCTGGAAAATCATTTAGGAATGAAGTCACTAAATAATGACACACTGAGTTTCAGACTTCATAACCTTCAGAAAAATGCATGCTAAAGTAAGACCTGTTATTCTAGTCTCAGTTTATAGAAGAGCAATTTTTAGTACTGTTTATATGTTCCCCCAATATATTTGGCCTTGTCCAGATTTAGTGCATTAACAGGTTGAGAGGTACATACAAATAAATTGCTTTATAGAATTAGGCATAGCCAAACCTCTCAACTGTCCCCGAATTTGGCTCAAAATGTTGCTTTTCCCCTAATAATCCCTCCGCAAAATAGCAATTTTGGAAAAAAACATGGAGAATTTACAATTAAGAAATAACGTAATAATCAGAGTTATAGATACTTTTATTTCAGAAATGCATGTAGATTCTTTTATTTTGTCAGCTGCTCAAGTTAGCAGTACTATTATTAAAAAAGTGCCCATTCTTTGACAGGTTCCCAGCTGTATTGTGTGGCTATTTTATATTTTTGCATCACATTTTTGGTCCATTCTTCATAAAATAGTTTTTTTGGCAAATTAGTTCTAAATCATTAAAGACTGAAGTTAGAAAATAATGACAGACATTTGAGTTTCAGATTTCATATCCTTCAGAAAATTCATACTAATGCAAGACCTACTATTCTATTATCTTTCTAAGTTTATAAGTGCTGTTGTACAGCAGATCTCCGGTCCGCTAATGATTGGCAGTAGATTTTTACGTACCGAGTTGCCAGCTCTGATGCACAACCTTCAATGAAGGCACGCCCATTCACGCATGCCTCCGCACAGAAAACACTCTAGCTGAGAATCGAACGGGACAACGTCTTGCTGTGAGGCGACAACGCTACCAATATATAAAAATTGTCCTTATTTTTGGGCCTTTGTCCCACTTCTATGTATGGCTTTGCTCTGAGGGTGAAAGGTATGACAAATGTGTCAGGGCCATCACAGTCAGCCAGAGACATTTCAAATTTTGACCTACTTGTTGCACCCCACTCCCCCATGTAGTGACTCTGGATGTGTCCAAGCAAGGCAAGGAGCAGTTATGCAGTGTAAATGTGCAGGGTATCCCCCCATCCAAGGTAGACACAAGTACTACAGTGGTTTTTCACCTGTTCTTGATTTTGCAGAATGGTCTGGTTTCTGTCATATTTTTTGTACTGTTGATTTATGCTTATTACTCAAAGTGCCTGTTGCTCTGTGTTTAAGTAGCAATGCTTTAATGACCATCAGGTAAGCTTGTCTGAGATCATAAGATGCAAGTAAGCTTTAATAAGCATACTGTTAAAGTATTGCCAACATTGAAAGCCTTTCTGTTGTTGCCATGCAGAGAATACTTAACTAGATAATGTATAAGCTTTGGGTATTGA